>NC_135837.1:24000000-24030633 GCF_029677425.1 Wolffia australiana
AGGGTTTAGGGTTTAGGAGTTTAGGGTTTTAGGGTTTAGGGTTTAGGGTTTAGGGTTTAGTTTTAGGGTTTTAGGAGTTTAGGGTTTAGGGTTTAGGGTTTGAGTTTAGGGTTTGGGGTTTAGAGTTTAGGGTTAGGGTTTAAGGTTTAAATTTAGGAGTTTAGGGTTTTTTAGGGTTTAGGGATTTAGGGTTTAGGGTTTAGGGTTTAGGGTTTAGGGTTTAGGGTTTTTAGGAGGAGTTTTAGGGTTTAGGAGTTTAGGGTTTAGGGTTTAGGGTTTAGGGTTTAGGGTTTTAGGGTTTTTAGGGTTTTAGGGTTTAGGGTTTAGGAGTTTAGGGTTTAGGGTTTAGGGTTTAGGAGTTTAGGGTTTAGGAGTTTAGGAGTTTTAGGGTTTAGGGTTTAGGAGTTTAGGAGTTTAGGGTTTAGGGTTTGAGGGATTTAGGGTTTAGGAGTTTAGGGTTTGGGGTTAGGGTTTAGGGTTTGAGGTTTAGGGTTTTAGGGTTTAGGGTTTGAGTTTAGGGTTTAGGGTTTTAGGGTTTAGGAGTTTAGGGTTTGGGTTTGGGGTTTAGGAGTTTAGGGTTTAGGAGTTTAGGAGTTTAAATTTAAAATTTAAATTTAAAATTTAAATTTAATTTAAATTAAAATTTAAATTTAAAATTTAAAATTTAAATTTAAATTTCAAATTTAAATTTAAATTAAATTTAAATTTAAATTTAAAATTTAAAATTTAAATTTAAAATTTAAAATTTAAATTTAAAATTTAAATTTAAAATTTAAAATTTAATTTAAATTTAGGAATTTAAAATTTAAATTTAAAATTTAAAATTTAAAATTTAAATTTAAAATTTAAAATTTAAATTTAAAATTTAAATTTAAAATTTAGGGTTTAGGGTTTAGGGTTTAGGGTTTAAATTTAGGTTAGTTCAGGAGTTTAGGGTTTAGGGTTTAGGGATTTTAAGTTTAGGGTTTAGGAATTTAGGGTTTGAGGTTTAGGGTTTAGGGTTTAGGAGTTTAAAATTTAAAATTTAATTTAAAATTTAAATTTAAAATTTAAATTTAAAATTTAAAATTTAAATTTAAAATTTAAAATTTAAAGTTTAAAATTTAAATTTAAATTTAAATTTAAAATTTAAAATTTAAATTTAAAATTTAAATTTAAATTTAAAATTTAAATTTAAATTTAAAATTTAAAATTTAAATTTAAATTTAAAATTTAAATTTAAATTTAAAATTTAAAATTTAAAATTTAAATTTAAAATTTTTAAAATTTAGGTTTAGGTTTAGGGTTTAGGGTTTAGGAGTTTAGGGTTTTTAAGGGTTTAGGGTTTAGGGTTTAGGGTTTAGGGTTTAGGGTTTAGGGTTTAGGGTTTAGGGTTTAGGGTTTAGGGTTTAGGGTTTAGGGTTTAGGAGTTTAGGGTTTAGGGTTTAGGGTTTAGGGTTTTAGGAGTTTTAGGGTTTAGGGTTTAGGGTTTGGGGTTTGGGGTTTAGGGTTTAGGGTTTTGGGGTTTAGGGGTTTAGGGTTTAGGGGTTAAGGTTTAGGGTTTAGGGTTTAGGGTTTAGGGTTTAGGAATTTAGGAGTTTAGGAATTTAAAATTTAGAAATTTAAAATTTAAAATTTAAAATTTAAAATTTAAAATTTAAATTTAAAATTTAAATTTAAAATTTAAATTTAAATTTAAATTTAAAATTTAAAATTTAAATTTAAAATTTAAAATTTAAATTTAAATTTTAAAATTTAGGGTTTAGGGTTTAGGAGTTTTAGGGTTTTATTTAGGGTTTAGGGTTTAAATTTAAAATTTAAAGTTTTAGGGTTTAGGGTTTAAATTTAAAATTTAGGGTTTAGGGTTTAAGTTTAGGGTTTAGGGTTTAGGGTTTAGGGTTTAGGTTTTAGGGTTTTAGGGTTTAGGGTTTAGAGTTTAGGGTTTAGGGTTTGAGTTTAGGGTTTGGGGTTTAGGAGTTTAAGGTTTAGGGTTTAGGGTTTAGGGTTTAGGGTTTAGGGTTTAGGAGTTTAGGGTTTAGGGTTTAGGGGTTTAGGGTTTTGAGTTTAGGGTTTAGAATTTAAATTTAGGGTTTAGGGTTTAATTTAAAATTTAGGGTTTAAAGTTTAGGGTTTAAAGTTTTAGGGTTTAGGGTTTAGGAGTTTAGGGTTTAGGGTTTTTTAGGGTTTAGGGTTTAGGGTTTAGAGTTTAGGGTTTAGGAGTTTAGGGTTTTAGGGTTTAGGAGTTTAGGGTTTTAGGTTTAGGGTTTAGGGTTTAGGAGTTTAGGGTTTAGGGTTTAGGAGTTTAGGGTTTAGGGTTTAGGGGTTTTAGGGTTTAGGGTTTAGGGTTTAGGAGTTTTTAGGGTTTAGGGTTTAGGAGTTTTAGGGTTTAGGAATTTGAAAGTTTAGGGTTTAGGGTTTAGGGTTTTAGGAGTTTAGGGTTTAGGAGTTTAGGGTTTGGGTTTTAGGAGTTTTGGGTTTAGGGTTTAGAGTTTAGGGTTTAGGGTTTAGGGGAGTTTAGGGTTTTAGGGTTTAGGGTTTAGGGTTTGGGTTTAGGGTTTAGGGTTTAGGGTTTAGGGTTTTTGAGGGTTTAGGGGTTTAGGGTTTAGGGTTTTAGGTTTAGGGTTTTAGGGTTTTAGGGTTTGAGTTTAGGGTTTAGGTTTTAGGGTTTTAGGGTTTGGGGTTTGAGAGTTTAGGGTTTAGGGTTTAGGGTTTAGGGTTTAGGGTTTAGGAGGTTTGAGGTTTAGGGTTTTAGGGTTTAGGGTTAGGTTTAGGGTTTAGGGTTTAGGGTTTTAGGGTTTAGTTTTTGGGGTTTAGGAGTTTAGGGTTTAGGAGTTTAGGGTTTAGGGTTTAGGGTTTAGGGTTTAGGGTTTAGGGTTTAGGGTTTAGGGTTTGAGGTTTTTAGGGTTTGGGGTTTAGGGTTGGGGTTTAGGGTTTAGGGTTTAAGTTTGGGGTTTAGGATTTAGGGTTTAGGAGTTTAGGAATTTTTAAATTTAGGGTTTAGGAGTTTAAATTTTGAGGTTTTTAATTTAGGGTTTTAGGGTTTAGGAATTTAATTTAAATTTAAATTTAAATTTTAAATTTAAAATTTAAATTCAATTTAAAATTTAAAATTTAAATTTAAAATTTAAATTTAAAATTTAAAATTTAGGGATTTAAATTTAAATTTAAATTTAAAATTTAAATTTAAATTTTAGGGTTTAAAATTTAGGGTTTTAGGGTTTAGGGTTTTAGGGTTTTGAGGTTTAGGGTTTTAGGGGTTTGGGGTTTTAGGGTTTAGGAGTTTAGGGTTTGGGTTTGAGTTTGGGGTTTAGGAGTTTGGGGTTTAGGAGTTTAGGGTTTAGGAGTTTAGGGTTTAGGTTTTAGGGTTTTAGGTTGAGTTTTAGGGTTTAGAGTTTAGGGTTTAGGAGTTTTAGGAGTTTAGGGTTTAGGGTTTAGGAGGTTTAGGGTTTTTGCGGGTTTAGGGTTTAGGGTTTAGGGTTTTAGGGTTTAGGAGTTTGGAGTTTGGGTTTGGGGTTGAGTTTTGAGTTTTTAGGGTTTGGGGTTTGAGTTTAGGGTTTGGGTTTAGGGTTTAGGGTTTAGGGTTTAGGAGTTTAGGGTTTTAGGGTTTAGGAGTTTGAGGGTTTTAGGGTTTAGGGTTTAGGGTTTTAGGGTTTAAATTTAATTTAAAATTTCATTAATTAAATTTAAAATTTAAAATTTAATTTAAAATTTAAAATTTAAAATTTAAAATTTAAATTTAAAATTTAATTTAAAATTTAATTTAAAATTTAAAATTTAAAATTTAAAATTTAAAATTTAAAATTTAAATTTAAAATTTAAATTTAAATTTAAATTTAAATTTAAAATTTAAATTTAAAATTTAAAATTTAAATTTAAAATTTAAAATTTAAAATTTAAATTTAAATTTTAAATTTAATTTAATTTAATTTAAAATTTAAAATTTAAAATTTAAAATTTAATTTAGGGTTTAAATTTAAAATTTAAATTTAAAATTTAAAATTTTAAATTTAGTTTAAATTTAAATTTAAAATTTAAAATTTAAAATTTAAATTTAAATTTAAAATTTAAATTTAAATTTAAATTAAAATTTAATTTAAAATTTAAAATTTAAAATTTAAAATTTAAATTTAAAATTTTAAAATTTAAAATTTAAAATTTAAATTTAAAATTTAAAATTTAAAATTTCAAATTTAAAATTTAGGGTTTGAGTTTAGGGTTTGAGTTTAGGGTTTAGGGTTTGGGTTTAGGGTTAGAGGGTTTAGGGTTTTAGGAGTTTTGGGTTTAGGAGTTTAGGGTTTTAGGGTTTAGGAGTTTAGGGTTTAGGGTTTGGGTTTAGGGTTTAGGGTTTAGGAGTTTAGGGTTTGAGGTTTAGGTTTTAGGGTTTAGGGTTTGAGTTTTAGGAGTTTAGGGTTTAGGGTTTAGGAGTTTAGGGTTGGGGTTTAGGGTTTAGTTTGAGTTTTAGGGTTTAGGGTTTGAGTTTAGGGTTTAAAATTTTAAAATTTAAAATTTAATTAAAATTTAAAATTTAAATTAAAATTTAAATTTAAATTTAAATTTAAATTTAAAATTTAGATTAAATTTAATTTAAATTTAAATTTAAAATTTAAAATTTAAATTTAAATTTAAAATTTAAAATTTAAAATTTAAAATTTAAAATTTAAAATTTAAAATTTCTAAAATTTAAGAGATTTAAATTTAAAATTTAAAATTTAAATTTAAATTTAAAGTTTAAAAATTTAAAATTTAAAATTTAAAATTTAAATTTAATTTAAATTTATTTAAATTTAAATTTTAAATTTAAATTTAAAATTTAAATTCAAGTATTTAAAATTTAAAATTTAAATTTAAATTTAAAATTTAAATTTAAAATTTAAAATTTAAATTTAAAATTTAAAATTTAAAATTTAAAATTTTCCAAATTTAAAATTTAAAATTTAAAATTTAAATTTAAATTGAATTTAAATTTAGGTTTAGGAGTTTTAGAGTTTAGGTTTAGGGTTTTAGGAGTTTAGGAGTTTAGGTTTTAGGTTTAGGAGTTTTTAGGGTTTAGGGTTTTTAGGGTTTAGAGTTTTAGGAGTTTAGGGTTTAGTTTAGGGTTTGAGTTTTAGGGTTTGAGGTTTTAGGGGTTTAGGGTTTGGGTTTAGGGTTTTTGGGAGTTTAGGAGTTTAGGGTTTGGGGTTTAGGGTTTAGGGTTTAGGGTTTAGGGTTTTAGGGTTTTAGGGTTTAGGAGGTTTAGGGTTTAGGAGTTTGAGTTTAGGAGTTTAGGGTTTTAGGGTTTGGGTTTAGGTTTAGGGTTTAGAGTTTAGGGTTTGAGTTTAGGGTTTAGGGTTTAGGGTTTAGGGTTTAAATTTAGAATTTAAAATTTTTAAAATTTAAAATTTAAATTTAAAATTTTTTAAATTTAAAATTTAAAATTTAAATTTAATTTAAAATTTAAAATTTAATTTAAATTTAGGGTTTAAATTTAAAATTTAAAATTTAAAATTTAAAATTTAAATTAAATTTTAGGATTTTAGAGTTTAGGGTTTAGGGTTTAGGAGTTTAGGGTTTAGGGTTTAGGGTTTAGGGTTTAGGGTTTAGGGTTTAGAGTTTAGGGTTTAGGGTTTTAGGGTTTGAGTTTAGGGTTTTAGGGTTTTGGGAGTTTAGGGTTTAGGGTTTGAGTTTAGGGTTTAGGGTTTAGGGTTTGAGTTTAGGGTTTAGGGTTTGGGTTTAGGGTTTGGGGTTGAGTTTGGGTTTAGGAGTTTAGGGTTTTAGGGTTTTGAGTTTAGGGAGTTTAGGATTTAGGGTTTAGGAGTTTAGAGTTTTAGGGTTTAGGGTTTTGGTTTAGGGTTTAGGGTTTAGGGTTTTAGGGTTTAGGGTTTAGGGGTTTAGGGTTTAAGTTTAGGAGTTTTAGGAGTTAGGTTTAGGAGTTTTAGGGTTTAGGGTTTTTAGGAGTTTAGGGTTTAGGAGTTTAGGGTTTGGGTTTAGGGTTAGGAGTTTGAGTTTAGGGTTTAGGGTTTAGAGTTTTAGGGTTTAGGGTTTAGGGTTTAGGTTTTAGGGTTTGGGTTTAGGAGTTTGAGTTTAGGGTTTAGTTTAGAGTTTGAAATTTAAAATTTAAAATTTAAATTTAAAATTTAAGTTTAAATTTTAAATTTAAAATTAAATTTAAAGTTTAAATTTAAAGTTTAATTTAAATTTAAAATTTAAAATTTAAATTTAAATTTAAAATTTAAAATTTAAATTTAAATTTAAATTTAAATTTAAATTTAAATTAAAATTTAGGGTTTAAATTAGAATTTAAAATTTAAATTTAAAATTTAAAATTTAAATTTAAAATTTAAAGTTAAATTTAGGGTTTAGGGTTTTAGGGTTTAGGGTTTAGGGTTTAGGGTTTAGGGTTTAGGGTTTTAGGGGTTTGGAATTTAGGGTTTAGGGTTTAAATTTAAATTTAAAATTTAAATTTAAATTTGAAATTTAAAATTTAAAATTTTAAAATTTAAAATTTAAATTTAAAATTTAAATTTAAATTTAAAATTTAAATTTAAATTTAAATTTAAAATTTAAAATTTAAAATTTAAATTTAAATTTAAAATTTAAATTTAAATTTAAATTTAAATATTTAAATTTAAATTTAAATTTAAAATTTTACAATTTGAGATTTAGTTTAGAAAATTTAAAATTTAGTTTAGGGTTTAGGGTTTAGGGTTTAGGGTTTTAGGGTTTAGGGTTTAGGGTTTATTTAGGGTTTAGGGTTTAGGGTTGGGTTTTAGGGTTTAGAATTTGGGTTTTAAGTTTAGGAATTTAGGGTTTAGGGTTTAGGGTTTAAGTTTAAATTTGTTTAGGGTTTAGGGTTTTAGGGTTTAGGGTTTTAGGTTTGGTTTAAATTTTAGGGTTTAGGAGTTTAGGAGTTTTTTTAGGGTTTTAGGAGTTTAAGGTTTAGTTTAAATTTAAAATTTAAATTTAAAATTTAAATTTAAAATTCAAATTTAAAATTTAAATTTAAATTTAAATTTAAATTTAATTTAAATTTAAAATTTAAATTTAAAATTTAAAATTTAAAATTTAAAATTTAAATTTAAATTAAAGTTTAAAATTTTAAATTTAAATTTAAATTTAAAAATTTAAATTTAAAATTTAAAATTTAATTTAAATTTAAAGTTTAAAGTTTAAAATTTAAAATTTAAAATTTAAAATTTAAAATTTAAATTTAAGGTTCAGGATTTAAAATTTAAGTTTTAAGTTTTTGATTTAGGGTTAGATTTGAGTTAAGTTGGAGATTTGAGTTAAGTTTAGATTTTGAGTTTAGAGTTTTAAGTTTTAATTTAAAATTTTAAAGTTTAAAATTTAAAATTTAAAATTTAAAATTTAAAATTTAAAATTTAAAATTTAAAATTTAAAATTTAAAATTTAAATTTAAATTTAAAATTTAAAATTTAAATTTAAATTTAAAATTTAAATTTAAAATTTAAAATTTAAAATTAAATTTAAAATTTTAAATTTAAAATTTAAAATTTAAATTAAATTTAAATTTAAAATTTAATTTAAATTTAAAATTTAAAATTTAAAATTTAAAATTTAAAATTTAAATTAAATTTAAAATTTAAAATTAAAATTATTAATTTAAATTTAATTTAAAATTTAGGGTGATTAGGAGTTTTAAAGTTTAGAGTTTGAAGTTTAGAATTTAAATTTGAGTTTGGGATTTAAAATTTGAGAGTTTAAAATTTAAAATTAAATTTAGAGGGTTTTAAAATTTAGGGTTTAAATTTAAAATTTAATTTGTTCATTTAAATTTAATTTGTTTTAAATTTAAAGTTTAAATTTAAATTTAAATTTAGGATTTAAAATTTAAATTTAAATTTAAGGTTTAGGGTTTAAAATTCAAATTTAAATTCAAATTTAATTTAATTTTAGTTTATTTAGGGTTTTTAAAATTTAAAATTTAGAATTTAAATTTAAATTTTAAATTAAATTTAAATTTTAAAAATTTAAAATTTAAATTTAAAATTTAAATTTAATTTAAAAATTTATTTAAAATTTAAATTTAAAATTTAATTTAAAATTTAAATTTAAATTTAATTTAAAATTTAAATTTAAATTAAAATTTAAATTAAAATTTAAATTTAAATTTAAATTCATTAAAATTCAAAATTTCCATTAAAATTTAAAATTTAAATTTAAATTTAAATTTAAATTTATTTAAATTTAAAATTTAAATTTAAATTTAAATTTAAATTTAGGAGTTTAATTTCAATTTTGAATTTATTAGGAGTTTCAGTTTTAGGGTTTAAAATTTAGAGTTTAAGGTTTAAATTTAAAATTTAAATTTTAAAATTTAAGGGATTTAAGTTTAAGTTTAAGGTTAGGAGTTTAAGTTTAAATTTTAAATTTGAGTTTTAAGGTTTAAAGTTTAGGGTTTAAAGTTTTTAGAGTTTGGGTTTTAGGGTTTGGGGTTTAGGGTTTAGGGTTTAGGGTTTAGGGGTTTGGGTTAGGGTTTAGGGTTTAGGGTTTAGGGTTTTAGGGGTTTTGAGGTTTGGGTTTAGGGTTTTAGGGTTTTAGGAGTTTAGGGTTTAGGGTTTGGAGTTTAGGGTTTAGGGTTTAGGGTTTGAGTTTTAGGAGTTTAGGTTTGGGGTTTAGGGTTTAGGAGTTTGAGGTTTAGGGTTTAGGAGTTTAGGTTTTAGGGTTTTTAGTTTTAGGGTTTAGGTTTTAGGGTTTGGGTTTAGTTTAGAGGTTTAGGGTTTTAGGGTTTTAGGAGTTTAGGGTTTAGGGTTTAGGGTTTAGGGTTTGAGTTTGAGGTTTAGGGATTAGGGTTTTAGGGTTTTAGGGTTTTAGGGTTTTAGGGTTTTAGGGTTTTAGGATTTAGGGTTTAGGGTTTAGGGTTTAGGGTTTAGGGTTTAGGGTTTAGGGTTTAGGGTTTAGGGTTTAGGGTTTAGGGTTTTAGGGTTTTAGGATAGTTAGGGTTTTAGGGTTTAGGGTTAGTTAGGGTTTTTAGGAGTTTAGGGTTTAGTTAGGTTTATTAGATGTTTGTTTGCAGGGTTGGGGTTTAGGGGTTTAAAATTTAGGGTTTAGGGTTTAGGAATTTTAGGATTTAAATTTAAAATTTAAAATTTAAATTTAAAATTTAAAGTTTGAAATTTAAAATTTAAAATTTAATTTAAAATTTAATTTAGGAATTTAAAATTTAAATTAATTTAAATTTAAAATTTAAAATTTAAAATTTAAAATTTAAATTTAAATTTAAAGAGGTTTTAAATTTAAATTTAGGGTTTAAAGTTTAGGGTTTAGGAGTTTAGGGTTTAGGGTTTAGGGTTTAGGGTTTAGGAGTTTTAGGGTTTTAGGGTTTTAGGGTTTAGGAGTTTAGGGTTTTAGGGTTTAGGGTTTTAGGGTTTTAGGGTTTAGGTTTAGGTTTTAGGGTTTTGGGGTTTAGGTTTAGGGTTTTAGGGAGTTTAGGAGTTTAGGGTTTTAAGAGTTTTTAGGGGTTTTAGAGGTTTAGGATTTAAAATTTAAAATTTAAAATTTAGAATTTAAAATTTAATTTAAATTTTAAAATTTAAATTTAAATTTAAAATTTAAATTTAAATTTAAATTTAAATTTAAATTTAAAATTTAAAATTTAAAGTTTAAATTTAGGGTTTAGGGTTTAGGGTTTAGGGTTTAGGGTTTTGAGTTTTAGGGTTTAGGGTTTAGAGTTTAGGGTTTTTAGGGTTTTAGGGTTTAGGGTTAAAATTTAGGGTTTAGGTTTAGGGTTTAGGGTTTGAGGTTTAGGAGTTTTAGGGTTTGAGTTTAAAATTTAAAATTTAAAATTTAAAATTTAAATTTAAAATTTAAATTCAGAATTTAAAATTTAATTCAAAATTTAAAGTTCATTTGTTAAAATTTAAAATTTAAAATTAAATTTAAAATTTAAATTTAAATTTAAATTTAAATTTAAATTTAAAATTTTAAATTTAAAATTTATAAATTTAAATTTAAAAATTTTAAATTTTAGGGTTTAAATTTAAAATTTAAAATTTAAATTTAAAATTTGGGTTGCAAAATTTTAATTTTTAGGTTTAGGGTTTAGGGTTTTAGGGTTTAGGGTTTAGGGTTTAGGAGTTTAGGGTTTAGGGTTTAGAGTTTAGGGTTTGGGGTTTTAGGGTTTTAGGGTTTAGGGTTAGGGTTTAGGGTTTAGGGTTTAGGGGTTTAGGGTTTGGGGTTTAGGGTTTAGGAGTTTGGGTTTAGGTTTTAGGGTTTAGGGTTTTAGGGTTTTAGGGTTTTAGGGGTTTGAGTTTAGGGTTTTTAGGGTTTAGGGTTTAGGGTTTTAGGAGTTTAGGGTTTTGGAGTTTTAGGGTTTTAGGGTTTAGGGTTTTGGGGTTTAGGGTTTAGGGTTTTAGGGTTTAGGGTTTAGGAGGTTAGGGTTTAGGAGTTTAGGGTTTAGGGTTTGGAATTTTAGGGTTTTAGGAGTTTAGGGTTTAGGTTTAGGGTTTAGGGTTTAGGGTTTTTAGGGTTTAGGGTTAGGAATTTAAAATTTAAGTTTAAAGTTTAGGGTTTAAATTTAAAATTTAAATTTAAATTCAATTAAATTCAATTCAAATTCAATTCAATTCAATTTAAATTCAAAGTTTAAATTTAAATTTAAAATTTAAATTTAAAATTTAAATTTAAAATTTAAATTTTAAATTTAAATTTAAAATTTAAATTTAAATTTAAATTTTAAAATTTAAATTTAAATTTAAAATTTAAATTTAAATTTAAATTTAAATTTTAAATTAAAATTTAGTTTTTAGGGTTTAGGGTTTTAGGGTTGGGGTTTTAGGGTTTTTAGGGTTTTAGGGTTTAGGGTTTTAGGGTTTAGGGTTTAGGGTTTAGGGTTTAGGAGTTTTAGGAGTTAGGGTTTTAGGGTTTTAGAGGTTTTAGGGTTTGGGGTTTAGGGTTTTAGGGTTTAGGGTTTGGGGTTTAGGGTTTTAGGGTTTAGGGTTTTAGGGTTTAGGGTTTTTAGGGTTTGGAGTTTAGGGTTTAGGGTTTAGGAGTTTAGGGTTTTGGGTTTAGAGTTTGAGTTTAAAATTTAAAATTTAAAATTCAATTTAAAATTTAAATTTAAAATTTAAAATTTAAAATTTAAAATTTAAAATTTTAAAATTTAAATTAAATTTAAATTTAATTAATTTAAATTTAAATTTAAAATTTAAATTTAAATTTAAATTTAAAATTTTAAAGTTAAAATTTAGTTAAATTTAAATTTTAAATTTTAAATTTAAAATTTAAATTTAAATTTAAATTTTAAAATTTAAATTTAAATTTTAGAGTTTTAGGGTTTTAGGGTTTAGGGTTTTAGGGTTTAGGGTTTAGGAGTTTTAGGGGTTTAGGGTTTAGGGTTTTAGGGTTTAGGGTTTAGGGTTTAGGGTTTTTAGAGTTTTAGGAGTTTTAGGGTTTAGGGGTTTTAGGGTTTTAGGGTTTTAGGGTTTGAGGAGTTTTAGGTTTAGGGTTTAGGGTTTAGGGTTTAGGGATTTGAGTTTAGGGTTTTAGGGTTTAGGGTTTAGGGTTTGAAATTTAATTAAAATTTAAATTTAAATTTAAAATTTAAAATTCCAAATTTAAAATTTAAAATTTAAAATTTAAATTTAAAATTTAAATTTAAAATTTAAAATTTAAAATTTAAAATTAAATTTAAAATTTAAATTTAAAATTTAAAATTTAAATTAATTTAAATTTAAATTTAAATTTAGAATTTAAATTTAAAATTTAAATTTAAAATTTAAAATTTAAATTTAAATTTTAAAATTTAAATTTAAATTTAAAATTTAAATTTAAAATTTAAAATTTAAAATTTAAAATTTAAAATTTAATTTTAAAATTTAAAATTTAAAATTTAAATTTAAAATTTAAAATTTAAAATTTAAAATTTAAAATTAAAATTTAAATTTAAATTTAAATTTAAAATTTAAATTAAAATTTAAAATTTAAATTTTAAATTTAAATTTAAGATTTAAATTTTAAATTTAAAAATTTAAATTTAAATTTAAATTTTAAAGTTAAAGTTTAAATTTAGGAGTTTAGGGTTTAAGTTTAGGGTTTAGGGTTTTAGGAGTTTAGGGGAGTTTAGGTTTTAGAGTTTAGAGTTTTAGGGGTTAGGTTAGTTTAAGTTTAGGAGTTTAGGGTTTAGTTTGAGTTTTAGGAGTTTGGGTTTAGGGTTTAGGGTTTAGGGTTTTAGGGTTTGGGTTTTTAGGGTTTGAGTTTTAGGTTTGGGTTTTAGGGGTTTTAGGGTTTGAGTTTTAGGGTTTAGGTTTAAGGTTTTAGGGTTGAGTTTAGGGTTTAGGGTTTTGAGGTTGGGGTTTAGGGTTTGGGGTTTAGGGTTTAGGGTTTAGGGTTTAGGGTTTAGGGTTTAGGTTTAGGGTTTTAGGAGTTTAGGGTTTAGGGTTTTAGGGTTTAGGAGTTTAGGGTTTTAGGGGTTTGAGGTTTAGGGTTTAGGGTTTGGGGTTTTAGGAGGTTTAGGGTTTGGGTTTAGAGTTTAGGAGTTTAGGGTTTAGGGGTTTTTGAGGTTTAGGGTTTAGAGTTTAGGGTTTAGGGTTAAGGGTTTTAGGGTTTTAAGGATTTAAAATTTAAAGTTTAAAATTTAGGAATTTAGGGTTTAGTTTGAGTTTAGGGTTTTAAGGTTTAAAATTTAGGAGATTTAGGGTTTTAAATTTAAATTTTAAATTTAAAATTTTAAGTTTTAAATTTAGAGTTTTAAAATTTAAAATTTAAATTTAAATTTAAAATTTAATTTAAATTTAAATTTAAATTTAAATTTAAATTTAAAGATTTAAAATTTAAAATTTAAATTTTAAAAATTTAAAATTAAAATTTCAATTAAAATTTAAAATTTAAAATTTTTAAAATTTAAATTTAAATTTAAAAATTTATTTTTAAATTTAAAATTTAAATTTAAATTTAAATTTTAGGGTTTAAGGTTTAGGGTTTAGAGTTTAGGGTTTAGGGTTTTAGGTTTAGGGTTTAGGTTTAGGGTTTAGGGTTTAGGGTTTAGGAGTTTTTAGGGTTTTGGGTTTAGGGTTTAGGTTGGGTTTAGGGTTTTAGGGTTTAGGAGTTTTAGGAGTTTAGGGTTTAGGGTTTTAGGGTTTAGGGTTTAGGGTTTTAGGTTTAGGGTTTTAGGGTTTTAGGGTTTTAGGAGTTTTAGGGTTTAGGGTTTAGGAGTTTTAGGAGTTTAGGGTTTAGGGTTTAGGGTTTCAGAATTAAAATTTAAATTTAAAATTTAAAATTTAAAATTAAAATTTAAAATTTAAAATTCAATTTAAAATTTAAATTTAAAATTTAAATTAAATTAAATTTAAATTTAAGTTTAAATTTAAAATTTTAATTTAAATTTAAAGTTAAATTTAAATTTAAATTTAAATTTAAATTAAATTTAAATTTTAGGTTTAAGTTTTTAAATTTAGGGTTTAGGGTTTAGGGTTTTAGGAGTTTGGAGTTTGGGGTTTAGGGTTTTAGGGTTTAGGGTTTTTAGGGTTTAGGGTTTAGGGTTTGGGTTTAGGGTTTGAGTTTAGGGTTTGGAGTTAGGGTTTAGGAGTTTTTAGGGTTTTAGGGTTTGAGGTTTGAGTTTAGGGTTTTTTAGGGTTTGGGTTTAAGGTTTAGGAGTTTAGGGTTTAGGTTTGAGTTTGAGTTTTGAATTTAAAATTAAAATTTAAAATTTAAAATTTAAATTTAAAATTTAAAATTTAAAATTTAAAATTTAAATTTAAATTTAAATTTAAATTTAAAATTTAAAATTTAAATTTAAATTTTAAAATTTAAATTTAAAATTTAAATTTAAAATTTAAAATTTAAAATTTAAAATTTAAAATTTAAATTTAAATTTAAAATTTAAATTTAAAATTTAAATTTAAAATTTTAAATTTAAATTTAAATTTAAAATTTAAAATTTAATTTAAAATTTAATTTTAGGAGTTTAAGGGTTTAGGGTTTGGGGTTTAAGGTTTAAGGGTTTGGAGTTTAGGGTTTAGGGTTTTAGGTTTGAGTTTAGGGTTAAGTTTAGGGTTTAGGGTTTTAGGGTTTAGGGTTTAGGTTTAGGGTTTAGGGTTTTAGGGTTTAGGTTTTAAATTTAGGGTTTAGGAGTTTAGGGTTTAGGGTTTTAGGGTTTAGGAGTTTTAGGGTTGAGTTAGGGTTTAGGAGTTAAAGTTTAGGGTTTAGGGTTTTAGGTTGGGTTTCAGTTTGGGTTCGAGTTTAAAATTTAAATTTAAAATTTAAATTTAAATTTAAAATTTAAATTTCAAAATTTAAAATTTAAAATTTAAATTTAAAATTTTAAAATTTAAAATTTAAAATTTAAAATTTAAAATTTAAATTTAAAATTTAAATTTTAAAATTTAAAATTTAAAATTTAAATTTAAAATTTAAATTTAAATTTAAATTTAAATTTAAAATTTAAATTAAATTTAAATTTAAAATTTAAAATTTTAAATTTAAAATTTTAAATTTAAAATTTAAAATTTAAAATTTTAAAGTTTAGGGTTTAGGGTTTTAAAGTTTTAGGGTTTTAGGGTTTAATTTAGGAGTTTGAATTTAAGGAGTTTAGGTTTAAAGTTTAGGAGTTTTAAGTTTAGTTAAATTTAGGGTTTAGGGTTTAGGGTTTAGGGTTTAGGTTTTAGGGTTTTAGGGTTTAGGGTTTTTAGGGTTTAGGGTTTTAGGGTTTAGGTTTAGGAGTTTAGGGTTTTAGGGTTTAGGGTTTAGGGTTTAGGAGTTTTAGGAGTTTTGGGGTTTTAGAGTTTAGGGTTTAGGGGTTTAGGAGTTTTGAGTTTTTAGGGTTTTAGGTTTTAGGGTTTGGGGTTTAGGGTTTAGGGTTTAGGAGTTTTAGGAGTTTTAGGTTTAGGGTTTAGGTTTAGGAGTTTAGGGTTTTAGGGTTTAGAGGTTTAGGGTTTTTAGGGTTTAGGAGTTGTTTAAGTTTTAGGTTTTAGGGTTTAGGAGTTTAGGGTTTAGGGTTTAGGTTTAGGAGTTTGAGTTTGAATTTAAAATTTAAAATTTAAATTAATTTAATTAAATTTAAAATTTAAAATTCAAAATTAAAATTAAATTTAAATTTAAAATTTAAATTTAAAATTTAAATTAAATTTAAATTTAAATTTAAAATTTAATAATTTAAATTTAAATTTAAATTTAATTTAATTTAAAATATTTAAAATTTAAATTTATTTAAATTTAAATTTAAATTTAAATTTAAATTTAAAATTTAAAATTTAAAATTTTAAAATTTAAAATTTAAAATTAAAATTTAAATTTAAAATTTAAAATTTAAATTTAAAATTTAAAATTTAATTTAAAATTTAAAATTTAAAATTTAATTTAAATTTAAAATTTTAAAATTTAAAATTTAAATTTAAAAATTTAAAATTTAAAATTTAAATTTAAAATTTAAATTTAAAATTTAAATTTTAAAATTTAAAATTTAAAATTTAAATTTAAATTTAAATTTAAATTTAAAATTTAATTCAGAATTTAAATTTAAATTTAAAATTTAGAATTTAAATTAAATTTAAATTTAAAATTTAAAATTTAAATTTAAATTAAATTTAAATTTAAATTCCAAATTTAAATTTAAAATTAAATTTTAAATTTAAAATTTAAATTTAAATTTAAAATTTAAAATTTTAAAATTTAAATTTAAAATTTAAAATTTAAAATTTAAATTTAAATTTTAAATTTAAAATTTAAATTTAAAATTTAAAATTTAAAATTTAAATTTAAAATTTAAATTTAAATTTAAAATTAATTAAAATTTAAATTTAAAATTTAAATTTAAAATTTAAATTTTAAAATTTAAATTTAAAATTTAAAATTTAAAATTTAAATTTAAATTATTAAAATTTAAAGTTAAAATTTTAAATTTAGGGTTAAAGTTTAAAGTTTTTTAAAGTTTTAAATTTTAAAATTTAAAGTTTAGGGTTTTTAGGGTTTAGAGTTTTAGGGTTTAGGGTTTAGGGTTTAGGGTTTGGGTTTTAGAGGTTTTAGGAGTTTAGGGTTTAGGGTTTTAGGAGTTTTAGGGTTTAGGGTTTAGGGTTTAGAGTTTTAAGGGTTTAGGAGTTTAGGGATTTGAGTTTAGGGTTTAGGGTTAGGGTTTTAGGGTTTAGGGTTTAGGAGTTTAGATTTGGAGTTTTAGGGTTTGGGTTTAGGGTTTGAGGTTTGGGGTTGGAGTTTAGGAGTTTTGAGGTTGGGAGGTTGGGTTTCTACGAATTTAAAATTTAAAATTTAAATTTAAATTTAATTTAAAATTAAATTAAAATTTAATTTTAAATTTAATTTAAAATTATTATTAATTAAAATTTAGGGTTTAAATTTAAATTTAAATTTAAATTTAAAATTTTAAATTTAAAATTCCAAAATTTAAAATTTAAAATTTAAAATTTAATTTAAAAATTTAAATTTAAATTTAAATTTAATTTAAAATTTAAATTTATTAAAATTAAAGATAATTTAAATTTAAATTTAAAATTTAATTAAATTTAAATTTAAATTTAAATTTAAAGTTAAAATTTAAAATTTAAATTTAAAATTTAAATTTAAATTTAAAATTTGATTTAAATTTAAATTTAAAATTAAATTTAAATTCAAAATTTAAATTTAAAATTTAAATTAAAATTTAAAATTTAAAATTTAAATTTTAAATTTAAATTAAATTTAAATTTAAATTTAATTTAAATTTAAAATTTAAAATTTAAATTTAAATTTAAAAATTTAAATTTAAATTTAAATTAAAATTTAAATTTTAAATTTTTAAAATTTAAATTTAAATTTAAATTTAAATTTAAAATTTAAAATTTTAAAAATTTTAGGGTTTTAGGGTTTTAGGAGTTTTAGGGTTTAGGAGTTTAGGTTTTAAGTTTTAAAGATTTTAGGAGTTTTAGGGTTTAGGGTTAAGTTTAGGGTTTAAATTTTAGGGTTTAGGGTTTAGGGTTTTAAATTTTAGGGTTTAGGGTTTAAATTTAGAGTTAGTTTAGGGTTTAGGGTTTAAAGTTTAGGGTTGAGTTTAGGGTTTAGTTTAGGGTTTAGAGTTTGAGTTTAGGTTTAAAATTTAAAGAATTCAGAATTCAGAATTCATTTAAATTTAAATTTAAAATTCAATTTAAAATTTAAATTTAAAATTTAAAATTAAAATTTAAAGTTTAAAATTTAAAATTTAAAATTTAAAATTTAAAATTTAAATTTAAATTTAATTTAAATTTAAATTTAATTTAAAGTTTAGAATTTAAATTTAAATTTAAAATTTAAATTTAAATTTAAAAATTTAAAATTTAAAATTTCAGAAATTTAAAATTTAAATTTAAATTTAAATTTAAAATTTAAAATTTAAATTTAAATTTAAAATTTAAAATTTAAATTTAAAATTTCAAATTTAAAATTTAAAATTTTAAAATTTAAAATTTAAAATTTAAATTTAAAATTTAAAATTTAAATTTAAAATTTAAAATTTAAATTTAAAATTTAAGAATTTAATTTAAAATTTAAAATTTAAATTTAAAATTTAAAATTTCAAAATTTAAAATTTAAAATTTTAAAATTTAAATTTAAAATTTAAAATTTAAAAATTTAAAATTTAAATTTAAATTTAAAATTTAAAATTTAAAATTAAAATTTAAAGTTTAAAATTTTAAAATTTTAAATTTAAAATTTAAAATTTAAAATTTAAATTTAAAGTTAAATTTAAATTTAAAATTTCATTTAAAATTTAAATTTAAAATTTAAATTTAAATTTAAAATTTAGAATTAAAATTTTAGGGGTTTAGGAGTTTGAGAGGTTTAGGGTTTGAGTTTAGGAGTTTTAGGGTTTTAGGGTTTGGGTTTAGGGTTTAGGGTTTAGGGTTTAGGGTTTGGGTTTTAGGGTTTAGGGTTTTTAGGGTTTTAGGAGTTTAGGGTTTTAGGGTTTAGGGTTTTTAGGGTTTGGAGTTTAGGGTTTAGGGTTTAGGGTTTGGGATTTAGGGTTTTAGGTTTAGAGTTTTAAAGTTTAGGTTTAGGGTTTAGGGTTTGAGTTTAGGAATTAAATTTCAATTTAAAATTTAAAATTTAAAATTTAAATTTAAATTTAAAATTTAAAATTTAAAATTTAAATTTAAAATTTAAAGTTTAAAATTTAATTCAAATTTAAATTTAAAATTTAATTTAAATTTAAATTAAATTTAAAATTTAAGATTAAAATTTAAATTTAAATTTAAAATTTAAAATTTAAATTTAAATTTTAAAATTTAAATTTAAATTTAAATTTAAAAATTTAAAATTTTAAATTTCAAATTTAGAGACTTTAAAATTTTAAATTTAAATTTCAGAATTTAAAATTTAAATTTAAATTTAAATTTAAAATTGAGTTAAAATTTAAAATTTAAAATTCAAATTTAAAATTAAATTTAAATTTAAAATTTAAATTTAAATTTTAAAATTTAAATTTAAATTTAAATTAGGGTTTAGGGTAAATTTAATTTAATTCATTTAATTTAGGAATTTAAAGTTAGGAGTTTAAAATTTAAATTTAAAATTTAAATTTAAAATTTAAATTTAAATTTAGGAATTTAATTTAAAATTTAAATTTAAAATTTAAAATTTAAAATTTAAAATTTAGGTTGAATTTAAATTTAAGGAATTTAAAGTTGGGTTAAAATTTAATTAAATTTAAAATTCCGTTAAAATTTAAATTTAAAAATTTAATTTAAATTTAAAATTTAAATTTAAAATTTAAAATTTAAAATTTAAATTTAAAATTTAAATTTAAAATTTTAAATTTAAAACTTTAAATTTAAATTTAAAATTTAAATTTAAATTTAAATTTAGGAATTTAAAAATTTAAAATTTCAAATTTAAAAATTTTAAAATTTAAATTTAAATTAAAATTTAAAATTTAAAATTTAAATTTAAATTTAATTTAAAATTTAAAATTTAAATTTAAATTCAATTTAAAATTTAAAATTTAAAATTTAAAATTTAAAATTTAAATTTAAAATTTAATTTAAATTTAAAATTTAAAATTTAAAATTTAAATTTAAAATTTAAAATTTAAATTTAAATTTAAATTAAATTAAATTTAAATTTAAAATTAAATTAAAATTTAAATTCAAAATTTAAATTTAAATTTAAAATTTAAAATTAAAATTCTAAATTAATTTAAATTTAAATTTAAAATTTAGAGATTTAAAATTTAAAATTTAGGAGTTTAGGGTTTTAGGGTTTAGGGTTGGGGTTTTAGGGTTTGAGTTTGGGTTTAGGGTTTAGGGTTTTGGAGTTTAGGGTTTGAGGTTTAGGGTTTAGGGTTTAGGGTTGGGGTTTTGGGGTTTTAGGGTTTAGGGTTTAGGGTTTGGGGTTGAGTTTAGGGTTTGGGTTTAGGGTTTAGGGTTTTAGGGTTTTTGGGGTTTGGGGTTTAGGGTTTAGGGTTTAGTTTAGGGTTTTAGGGTTTAGGGTTTGGGTTCCCAGGAGTTTTAGGGTTGGGTTGGGGTTTAGGAGTTTTAGGAGTTTAGGGTTTTAGGGTTTAGGGTTTAGGAGGTTTAGGTTTGAGTTTAGAGTTTTAGGAGTTTTAGGAGTTTAGGGTTTTGAGTTTAGGGATTTAGAGTTTTGGGTTTAGTTTAGGGATTTTAGGGTTTAGGAGTTTGAGATTTTAGGGATTTAGGGTTTAGGGATTTGGAGTTAGATTTTAAAGATTTAAGTTGGGGATTTAGGGATTTTAGGAGATTTAGGGATTTGGGCCAGAGTTAGGTTAAGTTTAGGTTTAAAGGTTGAGTTTGGGTTGAGTTGGGTTGGGTTTGAGTTTTAGAGTTTGAGGGTTTTAGGGTTTGGGGTTTAGGGTTTGGGGTTTTAGGGTTTAGGGTTTAGGGTTTTAGGGTTTAGGAGTTTTTAGGAGTTTTTAGGGTTTTTGAGTTTGGGGTTTAGGGTTTAGGGTTTAGGTTTAGGGTTTTTAGGGTTTAGGGTTTGAGGTTTTAGGGGTTTAGGGTTTAGGGATTTAGGGTTTAGGGTTTTAGGGTTTTGGGGTTTAGGGTTTTAGGGTTTAGGGTTTAGGGTTTAGATTTAGGGTTTAGAGTTTGGGTTTAGGTTAGGGTTTGGGAGTTTTTAGGAGTTTAGGTTTTAGGGGTTTAAAATTTAAAATTTAAAATTTAAAATTTAAAATTTCAAAATTTAAAATTTAATTAATTTAAATTTAATTTAAAATTTAAATTTAAAATTTAAAATTTAAATTAATTTAAATTTAAAATTTAAATTTAAAATTTAAAATTTAAATTTAAATTTAAAATTTAAAATTTAAATTTAAATTTAAAATTTAAAATTTAAATTTAAAATTTAAAATTTAAAATTTAAGAATTTAAAATTTAAAAATTTAAAAATTTAAAATTTAAAATTCAAATTCAAAATTTCAAATTCCAATTCAAAATTTAAATTAAAATTAAATTCATTAAAATTAATTAAATTTAAATTTAAATTCTAAATTTAAATTTAAATTAAATTTAAATTTAAAATTTAAATTTAAAGATTAAATTTAAATTTAAAATTTAAATTTAAATTTAAATTTAAATTTAAAATTTAAAATTTAAAATTTAAAATTTAAGTTAAATTTTAAAATTTAAAATTTAAATTTAAAATTTAAATTTAAATTTAAATTTAAATTTCAAGATTTGATTTAAAATTTAAAATTTAAAATTTAAAATTTAAAATTTAAAATTTAAAATTCAAAATTTAAAATTTAAAATTTAAATTTAGTTAAATTTAAAATTTAAAATTTAAAATTTAATTTAAATTTAAGTTTAAATTTAAAATTTAAATTTAAATTTAAATTTAAATTAAAATTTAAAATTTAAAATTTAATTTAAAATTTAAATTTAAGTTTAAATTAAATTTAATTTAAAATTTAAATTTAAAATTTAAATTTAAAAAATTTAAATTTAAAATTTAAAATTTAAAATTTAAAATTTAAAATTTAGATTTAAATTTAGAATTTAAAGTTAAATTTAAAATTAAATTTAAATTTAAATTTAAAATTAAATTTAAAATTTAAATTTAAAATTTAAAATTAAAATTTAAATTTAAATTAAAATTTAAATTTAAAATTTAAATTTAAATTTAAATTTAAATTTAAAATTTAAATTTAAAATTTAAATTAAAATTTAAATTTAAATTTAAAATTTTAAAATTTAAATTTCAGAATTTTCAAAGAATTCAGAATTCGAATTTAAATTTAAAATTTAAAATTTAAATTAAAATTTAAAATTTAAAATTTAAATTTAAAATTAAAATTTAAAATTTAAAATTTAAATTTAAAATTTAAAATTTAAATTAAAATTTAGAATTTAAAATTTAAATTTAAATTTAAATTTAAATTTAAAATTTAAATTTAAAAATTTAAATTTAAAATTTAAATTTAAAATTTAAATTTAAAATTTAAAATTTAAATTTAAAATTTAAATTTAAAATTTAAAATTTAAAATTTAAAATTTAAATTTAAAATTTAAATTTAGAATTTAAAATTTAAATTTAAAATTTAAATTAAATTTAATTTAAATTAAAAATTCTAAATTTAAATTTAAATTTAAATTTAAAATTTAAATTTAAATTCAAATTTAAAATTTAAAATTTAAATTTAAAATTTAAAATTTAATTAAAATTTAAATTTAAATTTAAATTTAAAATTTAAAATTTAAAATTTAAAATTTAAAATTTTAAATTTAAATTTAAAATTTAAAATTTAAAGTTGAGATTTAGTTTAAAATTAGGGTGATTTAAAATTTAAAATTTAGGGTTTGGAGTTTAGGAGTTTTAAGTTTAGGGTTTAGGGTTTAAGGTTTTAGGGTTTAGGGTTTTAGGAGTTTAGGGTTTTAGGGTTTGAGTTTAAAGTTTAGGTTTAATTTAGGAGTTTTTAGAGTTTAGAGTTTTAGGAGTTTTAGAGTTTAGGGTTTGAGGTTTTTGAGGTTTAGGTTTAGGGTTTTAGGGTTTAGGGTTGGGGTTTGAGGTTTAGGGTTTGGGTTTTTGGGGTTTAGGTTTGGGGTTTGGAGTTTTAGGGTTTTTAAATTTAAAATTTAAATTTAAATTTAAAATTTCAAATTTAAAATTTAAAATTAAAATTTAAAATTTAAATTTAAAATTTAATTAATTTAAAATTTAAATTTAAATTTAAAATTTAAAATTTAAATTTTTAAATTTAAAATTTAAATTTAAATTAGAGAATTTAAAATTTAAATTTAATTTAAATTTAAAATTTAAATTTAAATTTAAAATTTAAATTTAAAATTTAAATTTAAATTTAAATTTAAAATTTAAATTTAAAATTTAAATTTAAATTAAATTTAAAATTTAAATTTAAATTTAAAATTTAAAATTTAAAATTTAAAATTTAAATTTAAAATTTAATTTAAATTTAAATTTAAATTTAAAATTTAAAATTTAAATTTAAATTTAAATTTAAAATTTAAAATTTAAATTTAAAATTTAAAATTTAAATTTAAAATTTAAATTTAAATTAAAATTTAAAATTTAAAATTTAATTTAAAATTTAAATTTAAAATTTAAATTTAAATTTAAATTTAAATTTAAAATTTAAAATTTAAATTTAAAATTTAAAATTTAAAATTTAAATTTAAAAATTTAAAATTTAAATTTAAATTTAAATTTAAAATTTAAAATTTAAAATTTAAATTTAAATTTAAAATTTAAAATTTAAATTTAAATTTAAATTTAAAATTTAAAATTTAAAATTTAAATTTAAATTTAAAATTTAAAATTTAAAATTTAAATTTAAAATTTAAAATTTAAAATTTAAAATTTAAATTTAAAATTTAAAATTTAAATTTAAAATTTAAATTTAAAATTTAAAATTTAAATTTAAATTTAAAATTTAAATTTAAAATTTAAATTTAATTTAAAATTTAAAATTTAAATTTAAATTTAAAATTTAAATTTAAAATTTAAATTTAAATTTAAATTTAAATTTAAATTTAAATTTAAATTTAAAATTTAAAATTTAAAATTTAAATTTAAATTTAAAATTTAAATTTAGAATTTAAAATTTAAATTTAAATTTAAATTTAAAATTTAAATTTAAAATTTAAATTTAAAATTTAAAATTTAAATTTAAATTTAAATTTAAAATTTAAAATTTAAATTTAAATTTAAATTTAAAATTTAAATTTAAATTTAAAATTTAAATTTAAATTTAAAATTTAATTTAAATTTAAATTTAAAATTTAAATTTAAATTTAAATTTAAATTTAAATTTAAATTTAAAAATTTAAAATTTAAAATTTAAATTTAAATTTAATTTAAAATTTAAATTTAAATTTAAATTTAAATTTAAAATTTAAAATTTAAATTAAAATTTAAATTTAAATTTAAAATTTAAAATTTATTTAAATTTAAAATTTAAAATTTAAAATTTAAATTTAAATTTAAAATTTAAAATTTAAATTTAAAATTTAAATTTAAAATTTAAAATTTAAAATTTAAATTTAAAATTTAAAATTTAAAATTTAAAATTTAAAATTTAAATTTAAAATTTAAAATTTAAATTTAAAATTTAAATTTAAAATTTAAAATTTAAATTTAAAATTTAAAATTTAAAATTTAAATTTAAATTTAAAATTTAAATTTAAAATTTAAAATTTAAAATTTAAATTTAAAATTTAAAATTTAAATTTAAATTAAATTTAAATTTAAATTTAAAATTTAAAATTTAAATTTAAAATTTAATTTAAATTTAAATTAAAATTTAAATTTAAAATTTAAATTTAAATTTAAATTTAAAATTTAAAATTTATTTAAATTTAAAATTTAATTTAAATTTAAAATTTAAATTTAAATTTAATTTAAAATTTAAAATTTAAATTTAAATTTAAATTTAAATTTAAATTTAAATTTAAAATTTAAAATTTAAAATTTAAATTTAAATTTAAATTAAAATTTAAATTTAAAATTTTAAAATTTAAAATTTAAATTTAAATTTAATTTAATTTAAATTTAAATTTAAATTTTTAAATTTAAATTTAAAATTTAAATTTAAATTTAAATTTAAAATTTAAATTTAAAATTTAAATTTAAATTTAAATTTAAATTTAAATTTAAAATTAAAATTTAAATTTAAATTTAAAATTTAAATTTTTAAAATTTAAAATTTAAATTTAAATTTTTTAAAATTTAAATTTAAATTTAAAATTTTAAATTTAAATTTAAAATTTAAATTTAAAATTTAAAATTTAAATTTAAATTTAAAATTTAAATTTAAATTCATTATTAAATTTAAAATTTAAAATTTAAATTTAAATTTAAAATTTAAATTTAAAATTTAAAATTTTAAATTTAAATTTAAATTTAAATTTAAATTTAAAATTTAATTTAAATTTAAATTTAAATTTAAAATTTAAATTTAAATTTAAATTTAAATTTAAAATTTAAATTTAAAATTTAAAATTTAAATTTAAATTTAAATTTAAAATTTAAAATTTAAAATTTAAATTTAAATTTTAAAATTTAAATTTAAATTTAAATTTAAATTTAAAATTTAAAATTTAAAATTTAAATTTAAATTAAATTTAAATTAAAATTTAAAATTTAAATTAAATTTAAATTTAAAATTTAAATTTAAATTTAAATTTAAATTAAATTTAAAATTTAAATTTAAATTTAAAATTTAAAATTTAAATTTAAATTTAAATTTTAATTTAAATTTAAAATTTAAAATTTAAAATTTAAAATTTAAAATTTAAATTTAAAATTTAAAATTTAGGATTTAAATTTAAATTTAATTTAATTTAATTTAAATTTAAATTTAAATTTAAAATTTAAATTTTAAATTTAATTAAATTTATTTATTTAAATTTAAGTTTTAAATTTAAATTTAAATTTAAAATTTAAAATTTAAATTTAAATTTAAATTTAAAATTTAAATTTAATTTAAATTTAAAATTTAAATTTAAATTTAAATTTAAATTTAAAATTTAAATTTAAATTTAAATTTAAAATTTAAATTTAAATTTAAAATTTAAATTTAAATTTAAATTTAAATTTAAAATTTAAATTTAAAATTTAAATTTAAATTAAATTAAATTTAAATTTAAAATTTAAAATTTAAATTTAAAATTTAAAATTTAAATTTAAATTTAAATTTAAATTTAAAATTTAAATTTAAAATTTAAATTTAAATTTAAATTTAAATTTAAAATTTAAATTTAAATTTAAAATTTAAATTTAAATTTAAATTTAAAATTTAAATTTAAAATTTAAAATTTAAATTTAAATTTAAATTTAAAATTTAAAATTTAAATTTAAAATTTAAAATTTAAATTTAAATTTAAAATTTAAAATTTATTTAAAATTTAAAATTTAATTTAAAATTTAGGGTTTAAATTTAGGGTTTAAATTTAGGGTTTTATTTAATTTAGGGTTTAGGGTTTAGGAGTTTATTTAGGGTTTAGGGTTTAGGGTTTAGGGTTTTTTAGGGTTTAGGGTTTAGGGTTTTAAAGTTTAAATTTAGGGTTTAAATTTAGGGTTTTAAATTTAGGGTTTAAATTTAAAAGTTTAAATTTATTTAAAATTTAAATTTAAAATTTAAATTTAATTTAAAATTTTTAAATTTAAATTTTTAAAATTTAAAATTTAAAATTTAAAATTTAAAATTAAATTTAAATTTAAATTTAAAATTTAAAATTTAAAATTTAAAATTTAAAATTTAAATTTAAATTTAAATTTAAATTTAAATTTAAATTTAAAATTTAAATTTAAAATTTAAAATTTAAATTTAAATTTAAATTTAAAATTTAAATTTAAATTTAAATTTAAATTTAAATTTAAATTTAAATTTAAATTAAATTTAAATTTAAAATTTAAAATTTAATTTAAATTTAAATTTAAATTTAAAATTTAAATTTAAATTTAAAATTTAAATTTAAAATTTAAATTTAAATTTTAAAATTTAAAATTTAAAATTTAAATTTAAATTTAAAATTTAAATTTAAATTTAAATTAAATTTAAATTTAAAATTTAAATTTAAAATTTAAATTTAAAATTTAAAATTTAAATTTAAATTTAAATTTAATTTAAATTTAAAATTTAAAATTTAAATTTAAAATTTAAAATTTAAATTTAAATTTAATTAAATTTAAAATTTAAATTTAAAATTTAAATTTAAATTTAAATTTAAATTTAAATTTAAAATTTAAAATTTAAATTAAAATTTAAATTTAATTTAAATTTAAATTTAAATTTAAATTAAAATTTAAATTTAAATTTAAAATTTAAAATTTAAAATTTAAATTTAAATTTAAAATTTAAATTTAAATTTAAATTTAAAATTTAAATTTAAAATTTAAATTTAAAATTTAAATTTAAATTTAAATTTAAATTTAAAATTTAAATTTAAATTTAAATTTAAAATTTAAAATTTAAATTTAAAATTTAAATTTAAAATTTAAATTTAAATTTAAATTTAAATTTAAATTTAAATTTAAAATTTAAAATTTAAAATTTAAAATTTAAATTTAAAATTTAAAATTTAAATTTAAATTTAAATTTAAATTTAAAATTTAAAATTTAAAATTTAAAATTTAAAATTTAAATTTAAAATTTAAATTTAAATTTAAATTTAAAATTTAAAATTTAAATTTAAAATTTAAAATTTAAATTTAAATTTAAAATTTAAAATTTAAAATTTAAATTTAAATTTAAAATTTAAATTTAAAATTTAAAATTTAAATTTAAAATTTAAAATTTAAATTTAAAATTTAAATTTAAAATTTAAAATTTAAAATTTAAAATTTAAAATTTAAATTTAAATTTAAAATTTAAAATTTAAAATTTAAATTTAAATTTAAATTTAAATTTAAAATTTAAATTTAAAATTTAAATTTAAATTTAAATTTAAAATTTAAATTTAAATTTAAATTTAAATTTAAATTTAAATTTAAATTTAAAATTTAAATTTAAAATTTAAAATTTAAATTTAAAATTTAAAATTTAAATTTAAAATTTAAAATTTAAAATTTAAAATTTAAAATTTAAAATTTAAAATTTAAATTTAATTTAAATTTAAATTTAAATTTAAAATTTAAAATTTAAATTTATTTAAATTTAAAATTTAAATTTAAATTTAAATTTAAATTTAAATTTAAATTTAAATTTAAAATTTAAATTTAAATTTAAAATTTTAAATTTAAATTTAAAATTTAAAATTTAATTTAAAATTTTTTAAATTAATTTTAAATTTAAATTTAAATTAAATTTAAATTTTAAATTTAAAATTTAATTTAAATTTAATTAAATTTAAATTTAAATTTAAAATTTAAATTTAAATTTAAAATTTAAAATTAAATTTAAATTTTTAAATTTAAATTTAAAATTTAAATTTAAAATTTAAATTTAAATTTAAAATTTAAAATTTAAATTTAAAATTTAAATTTAAAATTTAATTTAAAATTTAAATTTAAAATTTAAATTTAAATTTAAATTTTAAATTTAAAATTTAAATTTAAATTTAAATTTAAATTTAATTTAAATTTAAAATTTAAAATTTAAAATTTAAATTTAAATTTAAATTTAAATTTAAAATTTAAATTTAAATTTAAAATTAAAATTTAAAATTTAAAATTTAAATTTAAAATTTAAATTTAAAATTTAAAATTTAAATTTAAATTTAAATTTAAAATTTAAAATTTAAATTTAAAATTTAAATTTAAAATTTAAAATTTAAATTTAAAATTTAAATTTAAATTCAATTTAAATTTAAATTTAAATTTAAATTTAAAATTTAAATTTAAAATTTAAATTTAAATTTAAATTTAAAATTTAAATTTAAATTTAAAATTTAAATTTAAAATTTAATTTAATTTAAAATTTAAAATTTAATTTAAAATTTAAAATTTAAATTTAAATTAAATTTAAAATTTAAATTTTAAATTTAAAATTTAAATTTAAAATTTAAAATTTAAAATTTAAAATTTAAAATTTAAATTTAAATTTAAATTTAAAATTTAAAATTTAAATTTAAATTTAATTTAAATTTAAATTTAAAATTTAAATTTAAATTTAAATTTAAAATTTAAATTTAAAATTTAAATTTAAATTTAAAATTTAAATTTAAATTTAAATTTAAAATTTAAAATTTAAATTTTAATTTAAATTTAAATTTAAATTTAAATTTAATTTAAATTTAAAATTTAAAGGTTTAGGGTTTAAAATTTAGGGTTTTAGGGTTTAATTTAGGGTTTAGGGTTTAGGGTTTTAGGGTTTAGGTTTAGGGTTTAGGGTTTAGGGTTTAAATTTAAATTTAGGGTTTAAAATTTAGGAGTTTGAATTTAGGGTTTAGGGTTTAAATTTAAATTTAAATTTAAAATTTAAAATTTAAATTTATTTAAATTTAAATTTAAATTTAAATTTATTTGAATTTAAATTTAAAATTTAAAATTTTAAATTTAAATTTAAAATTTAAAATTTAAATTTAAAATTTAAAATTTAAAATTTAAATTTAAAATTTAAATTTAAAATTTAAAATTTAAATTTAAAATTTAAATTTAAATTTTAATTTAAATTTAAAATTTAAATTTAAATTTAAATTTAAAATTTAAATTTAAAATTTAAAATTTAAAATTTAAAATTTAAAATTTAAAATTTAAATTTAAAATTTAAATTTAAATTTAAATTTAAATTTAAATTTAAATTTAAAATTTAAATTTAAATTTAAATTTAAAATTTAAAATTTAAATTTAAATTTAAATTTAAAATTTAAATTTAAAATTTAAATTTAAATTTAAAATTTAAAATTTAAATTTAAAATTTAAAATTTAAAATTTAAATTTAAATTTAAAATTTAAAAATTTAAATTAAATTTAAATTTAAATTTAAATTTAAAATTTAAATTTAAATTTAAATTTAAATTTAAAATTTAAATTTAAATTTAAATTTAAAATTTAAATTTAAATTTAAAATTTAAATTTAAAATTTAATTTAAATTTAAATTTAAAATTTAAATTAAATTTAAAATTTAAAATTTAAAATTTAAATTTAAAATTTAAATTTAAATTTAAAATTTAAATTTAAATTTAAAATTTAAAATTTAAATTAAATTTAAATTTAAAATTTAAATTTAAAATTTAAAATTTAAAATTTAAATTTAAATTTAAAATTTAAATTTAAATTTAAATTTAAATTTAAATTTAAATTTAAATTTAAAATTTAAAATTTAAAATTTAAATTTAAATTTAAAATTTAAATTTAAAATTTAATTTAATTTAAATTTAAATTTAAATTTAAATTTAAAATTTAAATTTAAAATTTAAAATTTAAATTTAAATTTAAATTTAAAATTTAAATTTAAATTTAAAATTTAGGGTTTAAGGTTTAGGGTTTAAATTTTAAATTTAGGGTTTTAGGGTTTTAGGGTTTAGGGTTTTAGGGTTTTAGGGTTTAGGGTTTAGGGTTTAGGTTTTAAGGTTGGGTTTAGGAGTTTAGGGTTTTAGGGTTTAGGGTTTAGGGTTTAGGGTTTAGGGTTTAAAGTTTAGGGTTTAGGGTTTTAGGGTTTTGGGTTGAGTTTAGGGTTTAGGGTTTAGGGTTTTAGGGATTAGGGGTTTAGGGTTTAGGGTTTGGGGGTTTAGTGTTTAGGGTTTAGAGTTTAGGGGTTTAGGGTTTAGGGGTTTAGGGGTTTAGGGATTAGGGGTTTAGGGTTTAGGGGTTTAGGGTTTAGGGTATACGGGTTTAGGGTTTAGGGGTTTAGGGTTTAGGGGTTTAGGGTTTAGCAGTTTAGGGTTTAGGGTTTGAGTTTTAGGGTTTGAGTTTAGGGTTTAGGGTTTGGGTTTAGGGTTTAGGGTTTAGAGTTTAGGGTTTAGGAGTTTAGGGTTTTAAGGGTTTAGGTTTAGGGTTTAGGGTTTAGGAGTTTAGGGTTTAGGGTTTGGGTTTTAGGAGTTTAGGGTTTAGGGTTTTAGGAGTTTTAGGGTTTAGAGTTTAAAGGGTTTTGAGGTTTAGGGTTTTAGGGTTTTAGGGTTTAGGGTTTAGGGTTTAGGGTTTTAGGGTTAGGGTTTAGGGTTTAGAGTTTTAGGGTTTAGGGTTTTGGGGTTTAGGGTTTGAGTTTAGAGTTTAGGGTTTAGGGTTTAAATTTAGGGTTTAAATTTAGGGTTTAGGGTTTAAAATTTAAATTTTAGGAGTTTAAATTTAAATTTAGGGTTTTAAATTTAGGGTTTAAATTTAAATTTAAGGGTTTAAATTTAGGGTTTTAGGGTTTAAAATTTAAATTTAGGGTTTAAAATTTAAAATTTAAAATTTAAAATTTAAATTTAAATTTAAAATTTAAAATTTAAATTTAAATTTAAATTTAATTTAAAATTTAAATTTAAATTTAAATTTAAATTTAAAATTTAAATTTAATTTAAATTTAAAATTTAAAATTTAAATTTAGGGTTTATTTAATTTAAATTTAGGATTTAAAGGGTTTAGGGTTTAGAGTTTTAGGGTTTAGGTTTGGGTTTGGAGTTTAGGAGTTTGGGTTTTAGGGTTTAGGTTTTAGGGTTTAGGGTTTAGGGTTTAGGGTTTAGGGTTTAGGGTTTAGGGTTTGAGGTTTAGGGTTTGGGTTTTTAGGGTTTAGGAGTTTGGGTTTAGGGTTTAGGGTTTTAGGGTTTTAGGGTTTAGGGTTTAGGGTTTAGGAGTTTAGGGTTTAGGGTTTAGGGTTTAGGGTTTAGGGTTTAGGGTTTAGGGTTTAGGGTTTAGGG
>NC_135838.1:0-37500 GCF_029677425.1 Wolffia australiana
TTTTAAATTTAAATTTTAAATTTTAAATTTTAAATTTAAATTTAAATTTTAAATTTAAATTTAAATTTTAAATTTTAAATTTTAAATTTAAATTTAAATTTTAAATTTTAAATTTAAATTTAAATTTTAAATTTTGAAATTTAAATTTTAATTTAAATTTTAAATTTTAAATTTAAATTTAAATTTTAAATGAAATTTAAATTTAAATTTAAATTCTAATTTTAAATTTAAATTTAAATTTAAATTTAAATTTAAATTTTAAATTTAAATTTAAATTTTAAATTTAAATTTAAATTTAAATTTAAATTTAAATTTAAATTTGAAATTTAAATTTTAAATTTAAATTTAAATTTAAATTAACAAATTTAAATTTTAAATTCTGAATAAATTTTAAATTTAAATTTTAAATTCTGAATTTCAAACCCTGAAACCCTAAACCCAAACTCTAAACTCAAACCCTAAACTCAAACCCTAACTTAAATCTAAACCTGAAACCCTAAAACTCCAAACCCTAACTCCTAAAACCCTGAAACCCTAAAACCCAAACTCCCAAACCCTAAAACTCTAAACCCTGGGAACCCTAAACTTAAAAACTCAAAAACTCAAACCCTAAAATCCTAAACCCTAAAACTCCTAAACCCTAAAACCCTAAACCCTAAAAACCCTAAACTTTAAACTTAAATTTTAAACCCTAAATTTAATTTTAAATTTAAATTTTAAATTTAAATTTTAAATTTTAAATTTTAAATTTAAATTTAAATTTTAAATTTAAATTTAAATAAATTTAAATTTTAATTTTAAATTCAAATTTAAATTTAAATTTAAATTTAAATTTAAATTGAATTTTAAATTTTAAATTTAAATTTAAATTTAAAAAATTTAAATTTAAATTTTAAATTTAAATTTAATTTAAATTTAAATTTAAAATTTTAAATTTAAATTTAAATTTAAATTTTAAAATTTAAATTTTAATTTTAAATTTAAATTTTAAATCTTTAAATTTAAATTTTAAATTTAAATTTTAAATTTTAAATTTAAATTTTAAATTTTAAATTTGAATTTAAATTTAAATTTAAATTTTAAATTTTAAATTTAAATTTTAAATTAAATTTTTAAATTAAATTTGGAATTTTAAATTAAACTCCTAAAACCCCTAAACTTTAAATTAAACCCTAAACTTAAACTCAAACCCTAAATTAAAACCCTAAAACCCTTAAACCCTAAATCCCTAAAAACTCAAACCCTAAACCCTAAACTTAAAACTTTAAAACCCTTAACCCTAAATCCCTAAACTAAACCCTAAACCTTAAACCCTAAAACCTTAAACCCTAAATTTCAAACCCTAAATTTAAACCCTAAACCCTAAACCCTAAACTAAACCCTAAACTCCTAAACCCTAAACCTTAAAAACCCTAAACCCTAAATTTAAAATTTAAATTCTAAATTTAAATTTTAAATTTAAATTTTAAATTTTAAATTTAAATTTAAATTTAAATTTTAAATTTAAATTTAAATTTTAAATTTAAATTTAAATTTAAATTTTAAATTTTAAATTTTAAATTTAAATTTTAAATTTTAAATTTAAATTTAAATTTTAAAATTTAAATTTAAATTTAAATTTTAAATTTTAAATTTTAAATTTAAATTTAAATTTGAAATTTAAATTTTAAATTTTAAATTAAAATTTTAAATTTAAAATTTTAAATTTAAATTTAATTTAAATTTAAATTTAAATTTAAATCTTTAAAATTTAAATTTAAATTTAAATTTAAATTTTAAATTTTAAATTTTAAATTAAATTTAAAATTTAAATTTAAATTTTAAATTTTAAATTTTAAATTTTAAATTTTAAATTTAAATTTTAAATTTAAATTTAAATTTTAAATTTTAAATTTTAAATTTTAAATTTAAATTTAAATTTTAAATTTAACTAAATTTAAATTTAAATTTAAATTTTAAATTTTTAAATTTTAAAATTTTAAATTTAAATTTAAATTTAAATTTTAAATTTAAATTTTAAATTTTAAAATTTTAAATTTAAATTTTAAATTTTAAAATTTAAATTTTAAATTTTAAATTTTAAATTTTAAATTTTTTAAATTTTAAATTTAAATTTTTAAATTTTAAATTTTAAATTTAAATTTTAAATTTTAAATTTTTAAATTAAATTTTTAAATTTAAATTTTAAATTTTAAATTTTAAATTTAAATTTAAATTTTAAATTAAATTTTAAATTTAAATTTAAATTTAAATTTTAAATTTAAATTTTAAATTTAAATTTTAAATTTAAATTTTAAATTCAATTAAATTTAAATTTAAATTTTAAATTTTAAATAAATTTAAATTTAAAATTTAAATTTAAAATTTTAAAATTTAAATTTAAACTTAAATTTAAATTTTAAATTTTAAATTTTAAATTTAAATTTTAAATTTTAATTTAAATTTAAATTTTAAATTTAAATTTAAATTAATTTTAAATTTTAAATTTTAAATTTAAAATTTTAAATTTTAAATTTTAAAATTTTAAATTTTAAATTTTAAAATTTAAATTTTAAATTTAAATTTAAATTTTAAATTTTAAAATTTAAATTTTAAATTTAAATTTAAATTTAAATTTAAATTTAAATTTAAATTAAATTTTAAATTTTAATTTTAAATTTTAAATTTAAATTTTAAATTTAAATTTTAAATTTAATTTAATTTTAAATTTAAATTTAAATTTAAATTTAAATTTTAAATTTAAATTTAAATTTTAAATTTTAAATTTAAAATTTTAAATTTAAATTTTAAATTTAAATTTAAATTTAAATTTTAAATTTAAATTTAAATTTTAAATTTTAAATTTTTAAATTTTAAATTTTAAATTTAAATTTTAAATTTTAAATTTTAAATTTTAAATTTAAATTTAAAATTAAATTTTAAATTTTAAATTTAAATTTTTAAATTTAAATTTAAATTTAATTTTAAATTTTAAATTTTAAATTTTAAATTAAATTTTAAATTTTAATTTTAAATTTAAATTTTAAATTTTAAATTTTAAATTTAAAATTTTAAATTTAAATTTTAAATTTTAAATTTTAAATTTAAATTTAAATTTAAATTTAAATTTTAAATTTAAATTTTAAATTTTAAATTTAAAATTTTAAATTTTAAATTTAAATTTTAAATTTAAATTTTAAAATTTTAAAATTTAAATTTAAATTTAAATTTTAAATTTTAAATTTTAAATTTAAATTTTAAATTTTAAATTTTAAATTTTAAATTTAAATTTTAAATTTAAATTTTAAATTTTAAATTTTAAATTAAAATTTAAATTTTAAATTTAAATTTTAAATTTTAAAATTTAAATTTAAATTTTAAATTTTAAATTTAAACTTAAATCCCTAAACCCTAAACCCTAAAACTTTAAAACTCCAAACCCTAAACCCTAAACCCTAAATTCAAACCTAAACTCCAACCTAAACCCTAAACCCAAACCCTAAAAAACCCTAAAACCTCAAACCCTAAAACTCCTAAACCTAAACCCTAAAACCCCTAAAACCCTAAACCCTAAACCCTAAAAAACCCTAAACCCTAAAACCCTAAACCCTAAACTTTAAAATTAAACCCTAAACTTAAACCCTAACTCCTAAACCCTAAACTCCTAAACCCTAAATTTAAATTTTAAATTTTAAATTTAAATTTAAATTTAAATTTAAATTTAAATTTTAAATTAAATTTTAAATTTAAATTAAAATTTTAAATTTTAAATTTTAAATTTAAATTTAAATTTAAATTTAAATTTAAATTAAATTTAAATTTTAAATTTTAAATTTAAATTTTAAATTTAAATTTAAATTTTAAATTTAATTTAAATTTAATTTAAATTTTAAATTTTAAATTTAAATTTAAATTTTAAATTTTAAATTTAAATTTTAATTTTAAATTTTAAATTTTAAATTTAAAATTTAAATTTAAATTTAAATTAAATTTTAAATTTTAAAATTTAAATTTAAATTTTTAAATTTAAATTTTAAAATTTTAAATTTTAAATTTTAAATTTTAAATTTTAAATTTAAATTTAAATTTAAATTTAAATTTAAATTTAAATTTAAATTTTAAATTTAAATTTTAAATTTAAATTTTAAATTTAAATTTAAATTTAAATTTTAAATTTAAATTAAATTTTAAATTTTAAATTTAAATTTTAACTTAAATTTTAAATTTAATTTTAAATTTTAAATTTAAAATTTAAATTTTAAAATTTAAATTTTAAATTTAAATTTAAATTTAAATTTAAATTTTAAATTTAAATTTAAATTTTAAATTTTAAATTTTAAATTTAAATTTTAAATTTAAATTTAAAATTTAAATTTTAAATTTAAATTTAAATTTTAAATTTTAAATTTTAAATTTAAATTTAAATTTAAATTTTAAATTTTAAATTTAAATTTTAAATTTAAATTTAAATTTAAATTTAAAATTTAAATTTAAATTTTAAATTTAACTTTAACTTTAACTTTAAACCCTAAATTTAAATTTAAACTCCTAAACTTAACCTAAATCCTAAATTTAAACCCTAAACTTTAACCTTTAAACCTTAAATTCTAAAATTTAAAACTTTAAAACTTAACTCCTAAATTTCAACTTAAACTTAAATCCTAAATTTTAATTTAAAATTTAAATTTAACTTTAAATTTAAATTTTAAATTTAAATTTAAATTTGAATTTAATTTAAATTTAATTTAAATTTAAAATTTAATTAAATTTTAAATTTTAAATTTTAAATTTAAATTTTAAATTTTAAATTTAAATTAAACTTTAAATTTTAAAATTTAAATTTAAATTTTAAATTTTTAAATTTTAAATTTTAAATTTTAAATTTTAAATTTAAATTTTAAATTTTAAATTTTAAATTTTAAATTTAAATTTAAATTTTAAAATTTTAAATTTAAATTTAAATTTAAATTTAAATTTAAATTTTAAATTTTAAATTTAAATTTTAAATTTAAATTTTAAATTTAAATTTTAAATTTTAAATTTAAATTTTAATTTAAATTTTAAATTTAAATTTAAATTTTAAATTTTAAATTTAAATTTTAAAAATTTAAATTTAAATTTTAAATTTTAAATTTAAATTTTTAAATTTAAATTTAAATTAAATTTTAAATTTAAAATTTAAATTTAAATTTTAAATTTTAAATTTAAATTTAAATTTAAATTTTAAATTTAAATTTAAATTTAAATTTAAATTTTAAATTTTAAATTTTAAATTTAAATTTTAAATTTAAATTTAAATTTAAATTTTAAATTTGAATTTAAATTTAAATTTAAATTTTAAATTTTAAATTTTAAAATTTTAAATTTTAAATTTTAAATTTAAATTTTAAAATTTTAAATTTTAAATTTTAAATTTAAATTTAAATTTTAAATTTTAAAATTTAAATTTTAAATTTTAAATTTAAATTTTAAATTTAAATTTAAATTTTAAATTTTAAATTTAAATTTAAATTTAAATTTAAATTTTAAATTTTAAATTTAAATTTAAATTTTAAATTTAAATTTTAAATTTTAAATTTTAAATTTTAAATTTAAATTTTAAATTTTAAATTTTAAATTTTAAATTTTAAATTTTAAAAATTTTAAAAAATTTTAAATTTTAAATTTAAATTTTAAATTTAAATTTAATTAATTAAATTAAATTTTAAATTTAAATTTAAATTTTAAATTTAAAATTTAAATTTTAAATTTAAATTTAAATTTAAATTAAATTTTAAATTTAAATTTAATTTAACTTTAATTTAAATTAAATTTAAATTTTAATTTAAATTAAATTTAACTTAAATTAAATTTAAATTAAATTTTAAATTTAAATTTTAAACTCCTAAACTCAAACCCTAAACTAAACTCCAACCCTAAAAACCCTAAACTCTAAACTCAAAACCCTAAACCCTAAACCCTAAAACCCTAAACCCTAAACTCTAAACCCTAAACCCTAAACCCTAAAAACCTAAAACTCCTAAAACCTAAAACCCTAAACCCTAAACCTAAACTCCTAAACCCTAAACTTAAAACCCTAAACCCTAAACCTAAACCCTAAAACCTTAAACCCTAAAACCCTAAACTCCTAAAACCTTAAATTAAATTTTAAATTTTAAATTTTAAATTTAAATTTTAAATTTAAATAAATTTAAATTTAAATTTTAAATTTTAAATTTTAAATTTAAATTTTAAATTTAAATTTAAATTTAAATTTAAATTTTAAATTTAAATTTAAATTTAAATTTTAAATTTTAAATTTAAATTAAATTTTAAATTTTAAATTTAAATTTTAAATTTAAATTTAAATTTAAATTTTAAATTTAAATTTTAAATTTAAATTTTAAAATTTAAATTTAAATTTTAAATTTTAAATTTAAATTTAAAATTTTAAATTTAAATTTAAATTTAAACTTTAAATTTAAAATTTAAATTTTAAATTTTAAAATTTTAAATTTAAATTTTAAATTTAAAATTTTAAATTTAAATTTAAATTTTAAATTTTAAATTTTAAATTTTAAATTTTAAATTTTAAATTTTAAATTTAAATTTTAAATTTTAAATTTTAAATTTTAAATTTAAATTTTAAATTTTAAATTTTAAATTAAATTTTAAATTTTAAATTTAAATTTAAATTTTAAAATTTAAATTTTAAATTTTAAATTTTTAAATTTAAATCTTTAAATTTTAAATTTAAATTTAAATTTAAATTTTAAATTTAACTTTAAATTTTTAAATTTAAATTTTAAATTTTAAATTTTAAATTTTAAATTTAAATTTTAAATTTTAAATTTAAATTTTAAATTTAAATTTAAATTTAATTTAAATTTGAATTTAAATTTAATAAATTAATTTTAAATTTGAAATTTTAAAATTTAAATTTAATTTTAAATTTTAAATTTAAATTTTAAATTTAAATTTTAAATTTAAATTTTAAATTTAAATTTAAATTTAAATTAAATTTTTAAATTAAATTTAAATTTAAATTTTAAATTTAAATTTAAATTTTAAATTTTAAATTTTAAATTTTAAATTTAAATTTAAATTTAAATTTAAATTTAAATTTTAAATTTAAATTTTAAATTTAAATTTAAATTTAAAATTTAAATTTTAAATTTAAATTAAATTTTAAATTTTAAATTTTAAATTTTAAATTTTAAATTTTAAATTTTAAATTTAAATTTAAATTTTAAATTTAAATTTTAAATTTTAAATTTTAAATTTTAAATTTTAAATTTTAAATTTAAATTTTAAATTTAAATTTAAATTTTAAATTTTAAATTTTAAATTTAAAATTTAAATTTTAAATTTTAAATTTAAATTTTAAATTTAAATTTTAAATTTTAAAATTTAAATTTAAATTTAAATTTTAAATTTTAAATTTTAAATTTTAAATTTTAAATTTAAATTTTAAATTTTAAATTAAATTTTAAATTTTAAATTTAAATTTAAATTTTAAATTAAATTTTTAAAATTTTAAATTTAAATTTAAATTTTAAATTTTAAATTTAAATTTAAATTTAAAATTTTAAATTTAAAATTTAAATTTAAATTTAAATTTTAAATTTAAAATTTTTAAATTTAAATTTTAAATTTAAATTTAAATTTAAATTTAAATTTTAAATTAAATTTAAATTTAAATTAAATTTTAAATTTAAATTTTAAATTTTAAATTTTAAATTAAATTTAAATTTTAAATTTTAAATTTAAATTTAAATTTAAATTTTAAATTTTAAATTTTAAATTTTAAATTTTAAATTTTAAATTTTAAAATTTAAATTTAAATTTTAAATTTTAAATTTTAAATTTTTAAATTTAAATTTAAATTTTAAATTTTAAATTTTAAATTTTAAATTTAAATTTTAAATTTAAATTTTAAAATTAAATTTAAATTTTAAATTTAAATTTAAATTTTAAATTTTAAATTTAAATTTAAATTTTAAATTTAAATTTTAAATTTTAAATTTTAAATTTAAATTTTAAATTTTAAATTTAAATTTTAAATTGAATTTAAATAATTTAAATTTAAATTTTAAATTTTAAATTTAAATTTTAAATTTTAAATTTTAAAATTTTAAATTTTAAATTTAAATTTAAATTTTAAATTTTAAATTTAAATTTTAAATTTAAATTTTAAAATTTAAATTTAAATTTAAATTTAAATTTTAAATTAAATTTTAAATTTTAAATTTTAAATTTAAATTTTAAATTTAATTTAAATTTAAATTTAAATTTTAAATTTTAAATTTAAATTTAAATTTAAATTTAAATTTTAAATTTAAATTTAAATTTTAAATTTGAAATTTAAATTTTAAATTTTAAATTTTAAATTTAAATTTAAATTTAAACAAATTTTAAATTTAAATTTAAAATTTAAATTTTAAATTTAATTTAAATTTTAAATTTTAAATTTAAATTTTAAATTTTAAAATTTAAATTTAATTAAATTTAAATTTAAATTTTAAAATTTTAAATTTTAAATTTTTAAATTTTAAATTTTAAATTTAAATTTAAATTTAAATTTTAAATTTTAAATTTTAAATTTTAAATTTAAATTTAAATTTTAAATTTTAAATTTAATTTTAAATTTAAATTTTAAATTTTAAATTTAAATTTTAAATTTTAAATTTTAAATTTAAATTTAAATTTAATTTAAATTTTAAATTTTAAATTTAAATTTTAAATTTAAATCCCTAAAACTTAAAAACTAACCTAAACTCAAACTAACTCTAAATTTAAACCCTAAACCCTAAACCCTAACCCTAAAACCCTAAACTCTAAACTCCAAATTTAAATTTAAATTCTAAACCCTAAAACTCAAACCCTAAACCCTAAAACTAAACTCAACTAAACCCTAAATCCCTAAAACTCCTAAACCCTAAAACCCTAAACCCTAAAATCTTAAACTCCTAAACCCAAAACCCTAAACTTAAACTCTAAACCCTAAATTTTAAACCTTTAAACTCCTAAACCCTAAAACTTAAAATTTAAACCTTAAATTTTAAATTTTAAATTTTAAATTTAAATTTTAAATTTTAAATTTTAAATTTAAATTTTAAATTTTAAATTTAAATTTTAAATTTAAATTTTAAATTTTAAATTTTAAATTTAAATTTTAAATTTAAATTTAAATTTAAATTTAAATTTAAAATTTTAAATTTTAAATTTAAATTTTAAAATTTTAAATTTTAAATTTAAATTTTAAATTTAAATTTTAAATTTTAAATTAAATTTTAAATTTTAAATTTTAAATTTAAATTTAAATTTTAAATTTTAAATTTAAATTTAAATTTAAAATTTAAATTTTAAATTTAAATTTAAATTTAAATTTAAATTTTTAAAATTTAAATTTAAATTTTAAATTTTAAAATTTTAAATTTTAAATTTTAAATTTAAATTTTAAATTTTAAATTTAAATTTAAATTTTAAATTTTAAATTTTAAATTTAAATTTAAATTTTAATTAAATTTTAAATTTAATTAATTTAAATTTTAAATTTTAAATTTAAATTCTAAATTTTAAATTTAAATTTTAAATTTAAATTTTAAATTTTTAAATTTAAATTTTAAATTTAAATTTAAATTTAAATTTTAAAATTTTAAATTTTAAATTTTAAATTTAATTTTAAATTTAAATTTAAATTAAATTTTAAATTTTAAATTTTAACCTAAAATTTAAATTTTAAATTTAAATTTAAATTTAAATTAAATTTTAAATTTAAATTTTAAATTTAAATTTTAAATTTAAATTTAAATTTTAAATCGAAATTAAATTTAAATTTAAATTTAAAATTTTAAATTTAAATTTAATTTAAATTTAAATTTTAAATTTAAATTTAAATTTTAAAACTTTAAATTTAAATTTTAAAACCCTAAATTAAAAATTTAAATTTTAAATTTTAAATTTAAATTTAAATTTAAATTTTAAATTTAAATTTAAATTTAAATTTTAAATTTTAAATTTAAATTTAAATTTTAAATTTTAAATTTAAATTTTAAAACTCCTAAATCTAAAATTTAAATTTAAATTTAAATTTAAATTTAAACCTTAAATAAACTTTAAATTTTAAATTTTAAATTTTAAATTTTAAATTTAAATTTAAATTTTAAAATTTTAAATTTAAATTTAAATTTTAAATTTTAAATTTAAATTTAAATTTAAATTTAAATTTTAAATTTTAAATTTTAAATTTAAATTTAAATTAAATTTTAAATTTTAAATTTAAATTTAAATTTAAATTTTAAATTTAAATTTAAATTTTAAATTTAAATTTAATTTAAATTTTAAATTTTAAAATTTAAATTTAAATTTAAATTTTAAATTTTAAATTTTAAATTTTAAATTTAATTAAACCAAACTCAAATTTAAACCTTAAATTTAAATCCCTAAAACTCAACCCTAACCCTAAATTTAAATTTAAATTTTAAACTTTAAATTTTAAAACCCTAAATTTAAAATTTAAATTTTAAAAACTTAAATTTAAATTTTAAACTTTTAAACCCTAAATTTTAAAACCCTAAACCCTAAACCCTAAATTTTAAATTAAATTTAAACCCTAAATTTAAACTTTAAATTTTAAATTTTAAATCCTAAACCCTAAATTTAAATTTAAATTTTAAATTTAAATTTAAATTTAAATTTTAAATTTTAAATTTAAATTAAATTTTAAATTTTAAATTTAAATTTTAAATTAATTTTAAATTTAAATTTTAAATTTTAAATTTTAAATTTAAATTTAAATTTTAAATTAAATTTAAATTTTAAATTTAAATTTTAAATTTTAAATTTTAAATTTTAAATTTAAATTTAAATTTTAAATTTTAAATTTAAATTTAAATTTAAATTTTAAATTTAAATTTAAATTTGAATTTAAATTTTAAATTTAAAATTTAAATTTTAAATTTAAATTTTAAAATTTAAATTTAAATTTTAAATTTAAATTTAAATTTTAAATTTTAAATTTTAAATTTAAATTTTAAATTTTAAATTTTAAATTTAAATTTAAATTTAAATTTTAAATTTAAATTTTAAATTTAAATTTTAAATTTTAAATTAAATTTTAAATTTAAATTTTAAATTTAATTTTAAATTTTAAATTTTAAATTTTAAATTTAAATTTTAAATTTTAAATTTTAAATTTTAAATTTAAATTTTAAATTTAAATTTAAATTTTAAATTTAAATTTTAAATTTTAAAAATTAAATTTAAATTTAAATTTTAATTTTAAATTTAAATTTAAATTTAAATTTAAATTTTAATTTTAAATTTTAAATTTTAAATTTTAAATTTAAATTTAAATTTAAATTTAAATTTTAAATTTTAAATTTAAATTAAACTTAAATTTAAAATTTAATTTAAATTTAAATTTTAAATTTTAAATTTAAATTTAAATTTTAAATTTTAAATTTAAATTTTAAATTTAAATTTTAAATTTTAAATTTTTTAAATTTAAATTTTAAATTTTAAATTTTAAATTTAAATTTAAATTTTAAATTTAAATTAAATTTTAAATTTAATTTAATTTAAATTTTAAATTTAAAATTTTAAATTTAAATTTAAATTTTAAATTTTAAATTTAAATTTTAAATTTTAAATTTAAATTTTAAATTTAAATTTAAATTTAAATTTTAAATTTTAAAAACTTTAAATTTTAAATTTAAATTTTAAATTTTAAATTTAAATTTAAAATTTTAAATTTTAAATTTTAAATTTTAAATTTTAAATTTAAATTTTAAATTTAAATTTTAAATTTTAAATTTTAAATTTAAATTTTAAAATTTTTAAATTTAAATTTTAAATTTTAAATTTAAATTTTAAATTAAATTTTAAATTTTAAATTTAAATTTTAAAATTTTAAATTTAAATTTTAAATTTAAATTTAAATTTAAATTTAAATTTTAAATTTAAATTTAAATTTTAAATTTAAATTTTAAATTTTAAATTTTAAATTTAAATTTTAAATTTTAAATTTTAAATTTTAAATTTTAAATTTTAAATTTTAAATTTTAAATTTAAATTTTAATTTTAAATTTAAAATTTAAATTTTAAATTTTAAATTTAATTTTAAATTCAAACTCAAACCCTAAACCCCAAACCCCAAACCCTAAACCCTAAACCTCAAAACCCTAAACCCTAAACCCCAAAACCCTAAACCCAACCCTAAACCCAACCCTAAACCTAAACCCTAAACTCCAAAACCCCAACCCTAAACTCCAAACCTAAACCCTAAAACCCTAAACCCAAACCCTAAATTTTAAATTTAAATTTAAATTAAATTTAAATTTTAAATTTAAATTTTAAATTTAATTTTAAATTTAAATTTTAAATTTAAATTTAAATTTAAATTTAAATTTTAAATTTAAATTTTAAATTTAATTTAAATTTAAACTAAATTAAACTTTAAACTTAACAATTTAAAATTTTAAATTTTAAATTTTAAATTTAAATTTTAAATTTAAATTTAAATTTTAAATTTTAAAATTTAAATTTTAAATTTAAATTTAAATTTTAAATTTAATTTTAAATTTTAAATTTAAATTTAAACTTTAAATTTTAAAACTCCTAAACCCTAAAATTTAAATTTAAACCCTAAATTAAACCCTAAATTTAAATTAAACTTTAAACCCTAAATTTTAAACTCCTAAACCTTAAATTTTAAACCCTAAACTCCTAAACCCAAATTTAAACCCTAAACTTTAAACCCTAAATTTAAAAAACCCTAAAACCTAAACCCTAAAACTCCTAAACCCTAAACCTCAAAACCCTAAACCTAAAAACCCTAAACTCCTAAAACTCCTAAACCCCAACCTCTAAAACCCTAAACCCTAAAAACTCCTAAATTTAAACCTTAAACTCCAAACTTAAACCCTAAACCCTAAAACTTAAACCCTAAAACCCTAAACCCTAAACCCTAAATTTAAACCCTAAACCCTAACTTAAATTTTAAATTTTAAAATTTAAATTTAAATTTAACTTTAAATTTAAATTTAAATTAAATTTTAAATTTAAATTTAAATTTTAAATTTAAATTTTAAATTTTAAATTTAAATTTAAATTTTAAATTTAAATTTTAAATTTTAAATTTTAAATTTTAAATTTAAATTTTAAATTTAAATTTTAAATTTTAAATTTTAAATTTAAATTTTAAATTTTAAATTTAAATTTAAATTTTAAATTTAAATTTTAAATTTTAAATTTAAATTTAAATTTTAAATTTTAAATTTTAAATTTTGAAATTTAAATTTTAAATTTTAAATTTAAATTTAAATTTAAATTTTAAATTTTAAATTTTAAATTTTAAAATTTTAAATTTAAATTTAAATTTAAATTTAAATTTTAAATTTTTAAATTTTAAATTTTAAATTTAAATTTAAATTTAAATTTTAAATTTTAAATTTAAATTTAAATTTAAATTTAAATTTAATTTAAATTTTAAATTTTAAATTTTAAATTTAAATTTTAAATTTTAAATTTTAAATTTAAATTTAAATTTAAATAAATTTAAATTTTAAATTTTAAATTTAAATTTAAATTTAAATTTTAAATTTAAAATTTTAAATTTAAAATTTAAATTTAAATTTAAATTTTAAATTTAAATTTTAAATTTAAATTTTAAATTTTAAAAACCTAAACTTTAAATTTTAAATTTTAAATTTAAAACTTTTAAATTTAAACTTAAACCCTAAAATTTAAACTTTAAATTTTAAATTTAAACCCTTAAATTTTAAATTTAAACCCTAAATTTAAATTTTAAACCCTAAAACCCTAAACTTTAAATTTTAAATTAAATTTAAACCCTAAATTTTAAATTTAAATTTAAATTTAAACCCTTAAATTTAAATTTTAAATTTAAATTTAAATTTAAATTAAATTTTAAATTTTAAATTTAAATTTTAAATTTTAAATTTAAATTTAAATTTAAATTTAAATTTAAATTTTAAATTTTAAATTTTAAATTTAAATTTAAATTTAAATTTAAATTTAATTTAAATTTAAATTTTAAATTTTAAATTTAAATTTTAAATTTAAATTTTAAATTTTAAATTTAAATTTAAATTTAAATTTAAATTTAAATTTAAATTTTAAATTTTAAATTAATTAAATTTTAAATTTTAAATTTTAAAATTTTAAATTTTAAATTTAAATTTAAATTTAAATTTAAATTTTAAAATTTTAAATTTAAATTTTAAATTTAAATTTTAAATTTTAAATTTTAAATTTAAATTTAAATTTTAAATTTAAATTTTAAATTTTAAATTTAAATTTTAAATTTTAAATTTAAATTTAAATTTTAAATTTAAAATTTTAAATTAAATTTTAAATTTAAATTTTAAATTTAAATTTTAAATTTTAAAATTAAATTTAAATTTTAAATTTAAATTTTGAAATTTAAATTTAAATTTAAATTTTAAATTTAAATTTTAAATTTAAATTTTAAATTTTAAATTTAAATTTTAAATTTTAAATTTAAATTTTAAATTTTAAATTTAAATTTTAAATTTAAATTTAAATTTTAAATTTAAATTTTAAATTTAATTTAAATTTTAAATTTAAATTTAAATTTTAAATTTAAATTTAAATTTTAAATTTAAAATTAAAATTTAAATTTTAAATTTTAAATTTTAAATTTAAATTTAAATTTAAATTTAAAATTTAACTTAAACTTTAAATTTTAAATTTAAATTTTAAATTTAAATTTAAATTTAAATTAAATTTTAAATTTTAAATTTTAAATTTAAATTTTAAATTTAAATTTAAATTTTAAATTTTAAATTTTAAACTTTAAATTTAAATTTTAAACTTAAATTTTAAATTAAATAAATTTAAATTTAAATTTTAAATTTTAAATTTAAATTTTAAATTTTAATTTTAAATTTAAATTTAAATTTAAATTTAAATTTAAATTTAAATTTAAATTAAATTTAAATTTTAAATTTAAATTTAATTTAAATTTAAATTTAAATTTTAAATTTAAATTTTAAATTTAAATTTAAATTTTAAATTTTAAATTTAAATTTTAAATTTAAATTTAAATTTAAATTTAAATTTTTAAATTTTAAATTTAAATTTTAAATTTAAATTTAAAATTTTAAATTAATTTTAACTCTAAATTTTAAAAACCCTAAACCCTAAACCTTAAACTCCTAAAACCCTAAAACCCTAAAACTCCTTAAACTTAAACTCTAAAACCTTAAATCCTAAACCCTAAAACCCTAAACCCTTAAACCCTAAACTCCTAAACTTAAACCCTAAAAACCTCTAAAACCCTAACCTAAACCCAAACCCTAAACCCTAAAACTCAAACCCAAACCCTAAACCCTAAAACTCCTTAAAACTCCTAAACCTCTGAAACCCTAAAACCCTTTAAACCCTAAAACTCAAAACCCTAAACCTTAAATTTAAATTTAAATTTTAAATTTTAAATTTTAAATTTAAATTTAAATTTTAAATTTTAAATTTAAATAAATTTAAATTTAAATTTTAAATTTAAATTTAAATTTTAAATTTAAATTTTAAATTTTAAATTTAAATTTTAAATTTAAATTTTAAATTTTAAATTTAAATTTAAATTTAAATTTTAAATTTTAAATTTAAATTTTAAATTTTAAATTAAAATTTTAAATTTAAATTTAAATTTTAAATTTAAATTAAATTTTAATTTTAAATTTAAATTTTAAATTTTAAATTTAAATTTAAAATTTTAAATTTTAAATTTAAATTTAAATTTAAAATTTAAATTTAAATTTTAAATTTAAATTTTAAATTTAAATTTTAAATTTTAAATTTAAAATTTAAATTAAATTTTAAATTTTAAATTAAATTTAAATTTAAAACTTAAATTTAAATTTTAAATTTAAATTTTAAATTTTAAATTTTAAATTTAAAATTTAAATTTAAACCCTAAACCCTAAATTTAAATTTTAAATCTAAACTCCTAAATTTTAAATTTAAAACTTTAAATTTTAAACCCTAAAATTTTAAACCCTTAAATTTAAACCCTAAATTTAAATTTTAAATTTAAAACCCTAAATTCAAACTCCTAAACCCTAAACTTAAACTTTAAAACCTAAAATCCCTAAAACCCCTAAAACTCCTAAATTTTAAATTTTAAACTCAACCCTAAATTTAAACCCTAAACCCTAAATCCCTAAACCCTAAACCCTAAATTTAAACCCTAAAACCCTAAACCCTAAAACTCAAAATTTAAACTAAACTTTAAATTTAACCCTTAAATTTAAACCTAAATAAACCCTAAATTCCTAAACCTAAAAATTTTAAATTTTAAACCCTAACCTAACCCTAAAACCCTAAAACTTTAAACCCAACCCTAAACTTTAAAACTAACCTTAAAATCCTAAATTTAAATTTAATTTAAATTTTAAATTTAAATTTAAACCCTAAATTTAAATTTAAATTTTAAATTTAAAATTTTAAATTTAAAATTTAAATTTTAAAATTTAAATTTTAATTTAAATTTAAATTTAAATTTAAATTTTAAATTTTAAATTTAAATTTTAAATTTAAAATTTAAATTTTAACTTAAATTTAAATTTAAATTTAAATTTAAATTTGAAATTTTAAATTAAATTTTAAATTTTAAATTAATTAAATTTTAAATTTAAATTTTAAAATTTAAATTTATTAAATTTTAAATTTTAAATTTAAATTTTAAATTTAAATTTTAAATTTAAATTTAAATTTTAAATTTAAATTTTAAATTTTAAATTTTAAATTTAAATTTTAAATTTTAAATTTAAATTTAAATTTAAATTTTAAATTTTAAATTTTAAATTTAAATTTTAAATTTAAATTTAAAATTTTAAATTTAAATTTTAAATTTTAAATTTAAATTTATTTAAATTTTAAATTTTAAATTTTAAATTTAAATTTTAAATTTTAAATTTAAATTTAAATTTAAAATTTAAATTTTAAATTTTAAAATTTAAATTTTAAATTTTAAATTTAAATTTAAATTTAAATTTTAAATTTAAATTTAAATTTAAATTTTAAATTTTAAATTTTAAATTTTAAATTTAAATTTAAATTTAAATTTTAAATTTAAATTTTAAATTTAAATTTAAATTAAATTTTAAATTTAAATTTAAATTTTAAAATTTAAATTTAAATTTTAAATTTAAATTTTAAATTTAAATTTTAAATTTAAATTTTAAATTTTAAATTTAAACTTAAAAATTTTAAATTTTAAATTTAAATTTTAAATTTTAAATTTTAAATTTTAAATTTTAAATTTTAAATTTTAAATTTAATTTTAAATTTAAATTTTAATTTAATTTTAAATTTAATTTAAATTAAATTTTAAATTTTAAATTTTAAATTTTAAATTTTAAATTTTAAATTTAAATTTTAAATTTAAATTTTAAATTTTAAATTTAAATTTAAATTTTAAATTTAAATTTAAATTTAAATTTAAATTTAAATTTTAAATTTAAATTTAAATTTAAATTTAAATTTAAATTTAAATTTTAAATTTTAAATTTAAATTTAAATTTAAATTTTAAATTTTAAATTTAAATTTAAATTTTAAATTTAAATTTTAAAATTTTAAATTTTAAATTTTAATTTAAATTTTAAATTTTAAATTTAAATTTTAAATTTTAAATTTAAATTTTAAATTTAAATTTTAAATTTTAAATTTTAAATTTAACTTAAATTTAATTTTAACCCTAAATTTAAAAACTTTAAAATTTAAATTTTAAATTTTAAATTAAACCCTAAACTTTAAACCCTAATTTTAAATTTTAATCCTAAATTTTAAATTTAAACCCTAAAACTCCTAAATTTTAACTTTAAATTTAAATTTAAATTTAAACTTTAAAACCCTAAATTTTAAACCCTAAATTTAAACCCTTAAACCCTAAATTTAAATTTAAATTAATTTAAACCTTAAATTTAAAACCCTAAACCCTAAATTTTAAATTTAAATTTTAAATTAAATTTAAAATTTTAAATTTTAAATTTTAAATTTTAAAATTTAAATTTGAAATTTTAAATTTAAATTTTAAATTTTAAACTTTAAATTTAAAAATTTTAAATTTAAATTTAAATTTAAATTTAAATTTTAAATTTAAATTTTAAATTTAAATTTTAAAATTTTAAATTTTAAATTTTAAATTTAAATTTAAATTTTAAATTTTAAATTTTAAATTTAAATTTAAATTTTAAATTTAAATTTAAATTTTAAATTTAATTTTAATTTAACTTTAAATTTTAAATTTTAAATTTAAATTTAAATTTAAATTTTAAATTTAAATTTAAATTTAAATTTTAAATTTAAATTTTAAATTTAAATTTTAAATTTTAAATTTTAAATTTTAAATTTAAATTTTGAAATTTAATTTAAATTTTAAATTTTAAATTTAAATTTTAAATTTTAAAATTTAAATTTTAAATTTTAAATTTAAATTTTAAATTTTAAATTTAAATTTAAAATTTAAAATTTAAATTTTAAATTTAAATTTAAATTTTAAATTTAAATTTAAATTTTAAATTTTAAATTTAAATTTAAATTTTAAATTTAAATTTTAAATTTTAAATTTAAATTTAAATTTTAAATTTAAATTTTAAATTTTAAAATTTTAAATTTAAATTTTAAATTTAAATTTAAATTTTAAACCCAAATTTAAACCCTAAAATTAAATTTAAATTTTAAATTTTAAAACTTTAAATTTAAATTTTAAATTAAACCCTAAATTTAAATTTTAAATTTTAAATAAATTAAATTTAAATTTTAAATTTTAAATTTTAAATTTAAATTTAAAATTTTAAATTTTAAATTTTAAATTTAAATTAAATTAAATTTTAAATTTAAATTTTAAATTTTAAATTTTAAATTTTAAATTTAAATTTAAATTTTAAATTTTAAATTTAAATTTTAAATTTAAATTTTAAAATTTAAATTTAAATTTAAAATTTAAATTAAATTTTAAATTTAAATTTTAAATTTAAATTTAAATTTAAATTTAAATTTTAAATTTAAATTTTAAATTTAAATTTAAATTTTAAATTTTAAATTTTAAATTTTAAATTTAAATTTTAAATTTTAAATTTAAATTTAAATTTTAAATTAAATTTAAATTTAAATTTTAAATTAAATTAAATTTAAATTTAAATAAATTTAAATTTTAAATTTAAATTTTAAAATTTTAAATTTTAAATTTTAAAATTTTAAATTTAAATTTAAATTTAAATTTTAAATTTTAAATTTAAATTTAAATTTTAAATTTAAATTTAAATTTTAAATTTTAAATTTTAAATTTTAAATTTTAAATTTAAATTTTAAATTTAAATTTTAAAATTTTAAATTTTAAATTAAATTTTAAATTTTAAATTTAAAACTTTAAACCCAAACTCCTAAAACTCAAACCTAAACCCTAAACCCCAAATTTAAATTTTAAATTTAAACCCTTAAACTTTAAAACCCTAAACTCCTAAATTTTAAACTCCTAAATTTAAATTTTAAAAACTAAATTTTAAATTTAAACCCTAAATTTAAATTTTAAATTTTAAATTTTAAATTAAACTAAAATTTAAACCCTAAACCCTAAATTTAAACCCTTTAAACCCTAAACTTTAAATTTAAACCCTAAACCCTAAACCCTAAAATTTAAATTTAAATTTAAATTTTTTAAACCCTAAATTTAAATTTAAATTTAAATTTTAAATTTTAAAATTTTAAATTTTAAAATTTAAATTTAAATTTTAAATTTAAATTTTAAATTTAAAATTTTAAATTTAAATTTAAAAATTTAAATTTTAAATTTAAATTTAAATTTAAAATTTTAAATTTTAAATTTTAAATTTAAATTTTAAATTTTAAATTTTAAATTTTAAATTTTAAATTTTAAATTTAAATTTTAAATTTAATTTAAATTTAAATTTTAAATTTAAATTTAAATTTTAAATTTTAAATTTAAATTTAAATTAAATTTTAAATTTTAAATTTAAATTTTAAATTTTAAATTTTAAATTTAAATTTAAATTTTAAATTTTAAATTTTAAATTTTAAATTTTAAATTAAATTTTAAATTTAAATTTAAATTTAAATTTAAATTTAAATTTTAAATTTAAATTTTAAATTTAAATTTTAAATTTTAAATTTTAAATTTAAATAAATTTAAATTTTAAATTTAAATTTAAATTTAAATTTTAAATTTTAAATTTTAAATTTAAATTTTAAATTTTAAATTTAAATTTTAAATTTTAAATTTAAATAAATTTAAATTTAAATTTTAAATTTAAATTTTTAAATTTTAAATTAAATTTAAATTTTAAATTTTAAATTCCAAATTTAAATTTTAAATTTAAATTTAAATTTAAATTTTAAATTTTAAATTTAAATTTTAATTTTAAATTAAATTTAAATTTTAAATTTAAATTTAAATTTTAAATTTAAATTTTAAATTTTAAATTTAAATTTAAATTTTAAAATTTAAATTTTAAATTTAAATTTTTAAATTTAAATTTAAAATTTAAATTTTAAATTTTAAATTTTAAATTTAAATTTTAAATTAAATTTTAAATTTAAATTTTAAATTTTAAATTTTAAATTTTAAAATTTTAAATTTTAAAATTTTAAATTTTAAATTTTAAATTTTAAATTTAAAATTAAATTTTAAATTTAAAAATTTTAAATTTTAAATTTAAATTTTAAATTTTAAATTTAAATTTTAAATTTAAATTTTAAAATTTAAATTTAAATTTAAAATTTAAATTTAAATTTTAAATTTTAAATTTAAATTTAATTAATTAAATTTTAAATTTTAAATTTTAAATTTTAAATTTAAATTTAAATTTTGAAATTTAAATTTTAAATTTTAAATTTTAAATTTTAAATTTTAAATTTAAATTTTAAAATTTAAATTTTAAATTAAATTTTAAATTTAAATTTTAAATTTTAAATTTTAAATTTTAAATTTTAAAATTTTAAATTTAAATTTTTAAATTTTAAATTTAAATTTTAAATTTAAATTTTAAATTTTAAATTTTAAATTTTAAATTTTAAATTTAAATTTAAATTTTAAATTTAAATTTTAAATTTTAAATTTAAAATTTTAAATTTTAAATTTTAAATTTAATTTTAAATTTTAAATTTTAAATTTAAATTTTAAATTTTAAATTAAATTTAAAATTTAAATTTTAAATTTAAATTTAAATTTTAAATTTTAAATTTTAAATTTTAAATTTTAAATTTTAAATTTTAAATTAAATTTTAAATTTTAAATTTTAAATTTAAATTTTAAATTTAAATTTTAAATTTAATTTTAAATTTTAAATTTTAAATTTTAAATTTTAAATTTTAAATTTTAAATTTTAAATTTTAAATTTTAAATTTTAAATTTTAAATTTTAAATTTTAAATTTAAATTTTAAATTTAAATTTTAATTTAAATTTTAAATTTAAATTTTAAATTTTAAATTTAAATTTTAAATTTAAATTTAAATTTTAAATTTTAAATTTAAATTTTAAATTTTAAATTTTAAATTTTAAATTTTAAATTTTAAATTTTAAATTTAAATTAAATTTTAAATTTTAAATTTTAAATTTTAAATTTTAAATTTTAAATTTAAATTTTAAATTTTAAATTTAAATTTTAAATTTAAATTTAAATTTAAATTAAATTTTAAATTTAAAAATTTAAATTTAAATTTTAAATTTAATTTAAATTTTAATTTAAATTTAAATTTTAAATTTAAATTTAAATTTTGAAATTTAAATTTAAATTTTAATTTAAATTTAAATTTAAATTTTAAATTTTAAATTTTAAATTTTAAATTTAAATTTTAAATTTTAAATTTAAATTTTAAATTTTAAATTTTAAATTTAAATTTAAAATTTAAATTTAAATTTTAAATTTTAAATTTTAATTTTAAATTTAAATTTAAATTTTAAATAATTTAAATTTAAATTTTAAATTTAAAATTAAATTTAAATTTTAAATTTTGAAATTTAAATTTTAAATTTAAATTTAAAATTTTAAATTTTAAATTTTAAATTAAATTAAATTTAAAATTAAATTTTAAATTTAAATTTTAATTTTAAATTTTAAATTTAAATTTAAATTTTAAATTTTAATTTAATTAATTAAATTAAATTTAAATTTAAATTTTAAATTTTAAAATTTAAATTTTTTAAATTTTAAATTTAAATTTAAATTTAAATTTAAATTTAAATTTAAATTTAAATTTTAAATTTTAAATTTTAAATTTTAAATTTAAATTTTAAATTTTAAATTTTAAATTTAAATTTAAATTTTAAATTTAAATTTTAAATTTAAATTTTAAATTTTAAATTTAAATTTTAAATTTTAAATTTTAAATTTAATTTTAAATTTAAATTTAAATTTTAAATTTAAATTTTAAATTTTAAATTTTAAATTTAAATTTAAATTTTAAAATTTTAAATTTTAAATTTTAAATTTAAATTTTAAATTTTAAATTTTAATTTTAAATTTTAAATTTTAAATTTAAATTTTAAATTTAAATTTAATTTTAAATTTTAAATTTAAATTTAAATTTTAAATTTAAATTTAAATTTTAAATTTTAAATTTAAATTTTAAATTTAAATTTTAAATTTTAAATTTAAATTTTAAATTTTAAATTTTAATTTTAAATTTTAAATTTTAAATTTAAATTTTAAATTTTAAACTTTAAATTTTAAATTTAAATTTAAATTTAAATTTAAATTTTAAATTTAAATTTAAATTTAAAATTTTAAATTTAAATTTTAAATTTAAATTTAAATTTAAAATTTTAAATTTAAATTTTAAATTTAAATTTAAATTTAAATTTAAATTTTAAATTTAAATTTTAAATTTTAAATTTTAAATTTAAATTTTAAATTTTAAATTTAAATTTAAATTTAAATTTTAAATTTTAAATTTAAATTTTAAATTTTAAATTTAAATTTTAAATTTTAAATTTTAAATTTTAAATTTAAATTTTAAACCCCAAAACCTTAAACTCCTAAAACTCAAACCCTAAACCCTAAACCCTAACCCTAAAACTCCTAAAACCCTAAACTTAAAACTCCTAAAACCTTTAAACCCTAAAACTCCTAAAACCTAAACCCTAAACCCTAAACCTAAAACCTCAAACCCTAAACCCTAAAACCCTAAACCCTAAACCCTAAAAACCTCAAACCCTAAACCCAAACCCTAAAAACCCTAAACCCTAAACCCTAAACTCCTAAACCCTAAACTCCCAAAACCCTAAAACCCTAAATTTAAATTTAAATTTAAAATTTAAATTTAAATTTAAATTTTAAATTTAAATTTAAATTTAAATTTAAATTTTAAATTTAAATTTAAATTTTAAATTTAAATTTAAATTTTAAATTTTAAATTTTAAATTTAAATTTTAAATTTTAAATTTAAATTTTAAATTTAAATTTTAAATTTAAATTTAAATTTAAATTTAAATTTTAAATTTAAATTTTAAATTTAAATTTAAATTTTAAATTTTAAATTTAAATTTTAAATTTTAAATTTTAAATTTTAAATTTAAAATTTTAAATTTTAAATTTAAATTTTAAAATTTTAAATTTTAAAATTTAAATTTTAAATTTTAAATTTAAATTTAAATTTAAATTTAAATTTAAATTTTAAATTTTAAATTTAAATTTAAATTTTAAATTTAAATTTAAATTTAAATTTTAAATTTAAATTTTAAATTTTAACTTTAATTTTAAATTTTAAATTTTAAATTTAAATTTTAAATTTAAATTTTAAATTTAAATTTAAATTTAAATTTAAATTTAAATTTAAATTTAAATTTAAATTTAAATTTTAAATTTTAAATTTTAAATTTAAATTTAAATTTTAAATTTTAAATTTTAAATTTAAATTTAAATTTAAATTTTAAATTTAAATTTTAAAATTTAAATTTTAAATTTAAATTTAAATTTTAAATTTTAAATTTAAATTTAAATTTTAAATTTTAAATTTAAATTTAAATTTAAATTTTTAAATTTAAATTTAAATTTAAATTTTAAATTTTAAATTTTAAATTTAAATTTTAAATTTAAATTTAAATTTAAATTTAAATTAAATTTAAATTTTAAATTTAAATTTAAATTTAAATTTTAAATTTTAAATTTAAATTTTAAATTTTAAATTTAAAATTTAAATAAATTTAAATTAAATTTAAATTTTAAATTTTAAATTTAAATTTTAAATTTTAAATTTAAATTTTAAATTTTAAAATTTAAATTTAAATTTTAAATTTTAAAATTTAAATTTTAAATTTAATTAAATTTTAAATTTTAAATTTTAAATTTAAATTTAAATTTTAAATTTAAATTTTAAATTTAAATTTAAATTTTAAATTTAAATTTAAATTTTTAAATTTTAAATTTTAAATTTAAATTTTAAATTTAAATTTTAAATTTTAAATTTTAAATTTAAATTTTAAATTTAAATTTAAATTTTAAATTTTAAATTTTAATTTTAAATTTTAAATTTAAATTTAAATTTTAAATTTAAATTTTAAATTTAAATTAATTTTAAATTTTAAATTTTAAATTTAAATTTAAATTTTAAATTTAAATTTAAATTTAAATTTTAAATTTAAATTTTAAATTTAAATTAAATTTAAATTTAAATTTTAAATTTAAATTTTAAATTTAAATTTTAAATTTTAAATTTTAAATTTAAAATTTTAAATTTAAATTTAAATTTAAATTTTAAATTTTAAATTTAAATTTAAATTTAAATTTTAAATTAAATTTTAAATTTTAAATTTTAAATTAAATTTTAAATTTAAATTTAAATAAATTTTAAATTTAAATTTTAAATTTTAAATTTTAAATTAAATTTTAAATTTTAAATTTTAAATTTAAAATTTTTAAATTTAAATTTAAATTTAAATTTTAAATTTAAAATTTAAATTTTAAATTTTAAATTTAAATTTAAATTTTAAATTTTAAATTTAAATTAAATTAAATTTAAATTTTAAATTTAAATTTTAAATTTTAAATTTAAATTTTAAATTTTAAATTTAAAATTTAAATTTAAATTTAAATTTAAATTTTAAATTTAAATTTAAATTTTAAATTTAAATTTAAATTTTAAATTTAAATTTTAAATTTAAATTTTAAATTTAAATTTAAAATTTTAAATTTAAAATTTTAAATTTTTAAATTTAAATTTTAAATTTAAATTTAAATTTTAAATTTAAATTTTAAATTTAAATTTAAATTTTAAATTTTAAATTTAAATTAAATTTAAATTTAAATTTAAATTTTAAATTTTAAATTTTAAATTTAAATTTAAATTTTAAATTTAAATTTAAATTTTAAATTTAAATTTTAAATTTTAAATTTTAAATTTTAAAATTTAAATTTTAAATTTTAAATTTAAATTTAAATTTTAAATTTAAATTTAAATTTAAATTTTAAATTTTAAATTTAAATTTTAAATTTGAAATTTTAAATTTAAAATTTAAATTTAAATTTTAAATTTAAATTTTAAATTTAAATTTAAATTTAAATTAAATTTTAAATTTTAAATTTAAATTTTAAATTTAAATTTTAAATTTAAATTTTAAATTTTAATTTTAAATTTTAAATTTTAAATTTAAATTTTAAATTTAAATTTAAATTTAAATTTAAATTTTAAATTTAAATTTTAAATTTAAATTTAAATTTTAAATTTAAATTTAAATTTAAATTTAAATTTAAATTAAATTTAAATTTTAAATTTTAAATTTAAATTTTAAATTTTAAATTTTAAATTTAAATTTAAATTTAAATTTTAAATTTTAAATTTAAATTTTAAATTTTAAAATTTAAATTTAAATTTTAAATTTAAATTTTAAATTTTAAATTTAAATAAATTTTAAATTTTAAATTTTAAATTTTAAATTTAAAATTTTAAATTTAAATTTAAATTTAAATTTTAAATTTAAATTTAAATTTAATTTAAACTTTAAATTTAAATTTAAATTTAAATTTTAAATTTAAATTTAAATTTAAATTTTAAATTTAATTTTAAATTTAAATTAAAATTTTAAATTTTAAATTTTAAATTTAAATTTAAATTTAAATTTTAAATTTAAATTTAAATTTTTAAATTTTAAATTTAAATTTTAAATTTTAAATTTTAAATTTAAATTTAAATTTTAAATTTAAATTTTAAATTTTAAATTTTAAATTTTAAATTTAAATTTAAATTTAAATTTAAATTTTAAATTTTAAATTTAAATTTAAATTTTAAATTTAAATTTTAAATTTAAATTTAAATTTTAAATTTAAATTTAAATTTAAATTTTAAATTTTAAATTTTAAATTAAATTTTAAATTTAAATTTTAAATTTAAATTTAAATTTTAAATTCTTAAATTTAAATTTTAAATTTAAATTTTTAAATTTAAATTTTAAATTTTAAAATTTAAATTTTAAATTTAAATTTTAAATTTTTAAATTTTAAATTTAAATTTTAAAATTTTAAATTTTTAAATTTAAATTTAAATTTTAAATTTTAAATTTTAAATTTAAATTTTAAATTTAAATTTAAATTTAAATTTTAAATTTTAAATTTAAATTTTAAATTTAAATTAAATTTAAATTTTAAATTTTAAATTTAAATTTAAATTTTAAATTTTAAATTTTAAATTTTAAATTTTAAATTTAAATTTTAAATTTTTAAATTTTAAATTTTAAATTTTAAATTTAAATTTAAATTTAAATTTAAATTTAAATTTAAATTTTAAATTTTAAATTAAATTTAAATTTAAATTTAAATTTTAAATTTAAATTTAAATTTTAAATTTAAATTTTAAATTTAAATTTTAAATTTAAATTTTAAATTTAAATTTTAAATTTAAATTTAAATTTAAAATTTTAAATTTAAATTTTAAATTTAAATTTAAATTTTAAATTAAATTTAAATTTTAAATTTTAAAATTTTAAATTTTAAATTTTAAATTTTAAATTTAAATTTAAATTTTAAATTTTAAATTTAAATTTTAAATTTAAATTTTTAAATTTAAATTTAAACTAAAACTCCAAACCCTTAAACCCTAAACTTTAAACCCTAAACCCTAAACCCAAAAAACTCCTAAACCTAAACCCAAACCCTAAAAACCCTAAAACCCTTTAAATTTTAAATTTAAACTAATTTAAATTTTAAATTTAAATTTTAAATTTTAAATTTTAAATTTAAATTTTAAAATTTAAAATTTTAAACCCTAAACCCTAAATTTTTAAATTTTAAAATTTAAATTTTAAATTTAAATTTTAAATTTAAATTTAAATTTAAATTTAAATTTTAAATTTAAATTTTAAATTTTAAATTTAAATTTAAATTTTAAATTTTAAATTTTTAAATTTTAAATTTAAATTTTAAATTTTAAATTTAAATTTTAAATTTAAATTTTAAATTTAAATTTAAATTTAAATTTTAAATTTTAAATTTAAATTTAAATTTTAAATTTAAATTTTAAATTTTAAATTTAAATTTTAAATTTTAATTTTAAATTTTAAATTTAAATTTTAAATTTAAATTTTAAATTTAAATTTTAAATTTTAAATTTAAATTTAAATTTTAAATTTAAATTTAAATTTTAAATTTTAAATTTTAAATTTTAAATTTTAAATTAAATTTAAATTAAATTTAAATTTAAATTTTAAATTTAAATTTTAAATTTAAAATTTAAATTTTAAATTTTAAATTTAAATTTAAACTTAAATTAAATTTAAATTTAAATTTAAATTTTAAATTTAAAAATTTTAAATTTAACTTAAATTCTAAATTTTAATTTAAACCCTAAATTTTAAATTTAAATTTACCCTAAACCCCAAACTTTAAACCTAAACCCTAAAAACTCCTAAAAACCCTAAACCCTAAACCAATTTTAAATTTTAAAACTTTAAAATTTTAAATTTGAAATTTTAAATTTAAATTTTAAATTTAAATTTAAATTTAAATTTAATTTAAATTTTAAATTTAAATTTAAAATTTAAATTTTAAATTTAAATTTAAATTTTTTAAATTTTAAATTTAAATTTTAAATTTTAAATTTAAATTTTAAATTTTAAATTTAAATTTTAAATTTAAATTTAAATTTTAAATTTAAATTTTAAATTTAAATTTTAATTTTAAATTTGAATTTTAAATTTAAATTTTAAATTTAAATTTTAAATTTGAAATTTTAAATTAATTAAATTTTAAATTTAAATTAAATTTTAAATTTAAATTTTAAATTTAAAATTTAAATTTAAATTTTAAATTTAAATTAAATTAAATTTTAAATTTAAATTTAAATTTTAAATTTTAAATTTAAATTTTAAATTTAAATTTTAAATTTTAAATTTAAATTTTAAATTTTAAATTTAAATTTAAATTTAAATTTTTAAATTTAAATTTTAAATTTTAAAAATTTTAAATTTAAATTTTAAATTTTAAATTTTAAATTTTAAATTTAAATTTAAATTTTAAATTAAATTTTAAAATTTAAATTTTAAATTTAAATTTTAAATTTTAAATTTTAAATTTTAAATTTTAAATTTAAATTAATTAAATTTAAATTAAATTTTAAATTTTTAAATTTTAAATTTTAAATTTAAATTTAAATTTTAAATTTAAATTTTAAATTTTAATTAAATTTTAAATTTAAATTTAATAAATTTAAATTTTAAATTTAAAATTTTAAATTTTAAAATTTAAATTTAAAATTTTAAATTTAAATTTAAATTTAAATTTAAATTTTAAATTTAAATTTTAAATTTAAATTTTAAATTTAAATTTAAATTTAAATTTTAAATTTAAATTTAAAATTTTAAATTTAAATTTAAATTTTAAATTTAAATTTAAATTTAAATTTAAATTTTAAATTTTAAATTTAAATTTTAAATTTTAAATTTTAAATTTAAATTTAAATTTAAATTTAAATTTTAAATTTTAAATTTAAATTTAAATTAAATTTTAAATTTTAAATTTAAATTTTAAATTTTAAATTTAAATTTAAATTTTAATTTAAATTTAAATTTAAAATTTAAATTTTAAATTTTAAATTTAAATTTTAAATTTTAAATTTTAAATTTTAAATTTAAATTTAAATTTAAATTTAAATTTTAAATTTAAATTTTAAATTTAAATTTTAAATTTAAATTTTAAATTTTAAATTTTAAATTTAAATTTTAAATTTAAATTTAAATTTTAAATTTTAAATTTAAATTTAAATTTTAAATTTTAAATTTTAAATTTAAATTTTAAAATTTTAAATTTAAATTTTAAATTTAAATTTTTAAATTTAAATTTTAAATTTAAATTTTAAATTTAAATTTAAATTTTAAATTTTAAATTTTAAATTTTAAATTTAAATTTTAAATTTAAATTTTAAATTTAAATTTTAAATTTAAATTTAAATTTTAAATTTTAAATTTTAAATTTAAATTTTAAATTTTAAATTTAAATTTTAAATTTTAAATTTTAAAATTTTAAATTTAAATTTAAATTTTAAATTTTAAAATTTTAAATTTTAAATTTAAATTTAAATTTTAAATTTTAAATTTTAAAATTTTAAATTTTAAATTTAAATTTAAATTTTAAATTTTAAATTTTAAATTTAAATTTTTAAATTTAAATTTTAAATTTTAAATTTAAATTTAAATTTTAAATTTAAATTTTAAATTTAAATTTTAAATTTAAATTTTAAATTTTAAATTTAAATTTTAAATTTTAAATTTAAATTTTAAATTAAATTTAAATTTAAATTTTAAATTTTAAATTTAAAATTTTAAATTTTAAATTTAAATTTTAAATTTAAATTTAAATTTTAAATTTTAAATTTAAATTTTAAATTTTAAATTTAAATTTTAAATTTTAAATTTTAAATTTAAATTTTAAATTTTAAATTTAAATTTTAAATTTTAAATTTTAAATTAAATTTAAATTTTAAATTTTAAATTTAAATTTTAAATTTAAATTTTAAATTTAAATTTTAAATTTAAATTTTAAATTTAAATTTAAATTTAAATTTTAAATTTTAAATTTAAATTTTAAATTTAAATTTTAAATTTTAAATTTAAATTTAAATTTTAAATTTTAAATTTTAAATTTAAATTTTAAATTTAATTTAATTTAAATTTAAATTTTAAATTTTAAATTTTAAATTTAAATTTTAAATTTTAAATTTAAATTTAAATTTTAAATTTAAATTTAATTTTAAATTTTAAATTTTAAATTTTAAACCCTAAATTTAAATTTTAAATTTTAAATTTAAACCCTAAATTTAAATTTAAATTTTAAACTAAAACTTTAAACTTAAATTAAATTTTAAACCCTAAACTTTAAAACCCTAAATTTTAAATTTAAATTTAATTTAAACCCTAAATTTAAATTTAAATTTTAAATTTAAATAAACCCTAAATTTTAAAATTTTAAACCCTAAATTAAAATTTAAACCCTAAACCCTAAATCAAATTTAAATTTTAAATTTTAAATTTAAATTTTAAATTTAAATTTTAAATTTAAATTTTAAATTTAAATTTTAAATTTAAATTTTAAATTTTAAATTTAAATTTTAAATTTTAAATTTTAAATTTAAATTTAAATTTTAAATTTTAAATTTAATTTAAATTAAATTTAAATTTTAATTTAAATTTAAATTAAATTAATTTTAAATTTAAATTTTAAATTTAAATTTAAATTTTAAATTTTAAATTTTAAATTTAATTTAAAATTTAAATTTAAATTTAAATTTAAATTTTAAATTTTAAATTTTAAATTTTAAATTTTTAAATTTTAAATTTAAATTTTAAATTTTAAATTTAAATTTTAAATTTAAATTTAAATTTAAATTTTAAATTTAAACTTTAAATTTAAATTTAAATTTAAATTTAAATTTAAATTTAAATTTTAAATTTTAAATTTTAAATTTTAAATTTAAATTTTAAATTTTAAATTTAAATTTAAATTTTAAATTTAAATTTTAAATTTAAATTTTAAATTTTAAATTAAATTAAATTTTAAATTTAAATTTAAATTTTAAATTTTAAATTTTAAATTTTAAATTTTAAATTTTAAATTTAAATTTAAATTTAAATTTAAATTTTAAATTTAAATTTAAATTTTAAATTTAAATTTTAAATTTTAAATTTAAATTTTAAATTTAAATTTTAAATTTAAATTTAAATTTAAAAATTTTAAATTTAAATTTAAATTTTAAATTTTAAATTTAAATTTTAAATTTTAAATTTTAAATTTAAATTTAAATTTAAATTTAAATTTTAAATTTAAATTTTAAATTTAATTAAATTTTAAATTTAAATTTTAAATTTTAAATTTAAATTTAAACTTTAAATTCTAAACCCTAAACCTCAAACCCTAAACCCCAAACCCTAAAACCCTAAACTCTAAACCCTAAACCCCTAAACCCTAAACCCTAAACCCTAAACCCTAAAACCCTAAACCCTAAACCCTAAACCCTAAAACCCTAAACCCTAAACCCTAAACCCTAAACCTCAAACTCAAACCCTAAACCCTAAAAACCCTAAACCCTAAACCCTAAACCCTAAACCCTAAACCCTAAACCCAAACCCTAAAACTCCTAAACCCCAAACCCTAAACCCAAACCCAAACTCCTAAAACCCTAAACTCCTAAACCCTAACTCCTAAACCCTAAACCCTAAACTCTTAAAATTTAAAACCCTAAATTCCTAAATTTAAAATTTTAAATTTAAACCCAAACCCAAACTCCTAAAAAACTTAAATAAAACCCTAAACTAAACCCTAAACCCTAAATTTAAATTTTAAACCCTAAATTTAAACCCTAAACTTTAAATTTTAAATTAAATTTTAAATTTTAAATTTAAATTTAAAAAACCCTAAAACCCTAAACCCCAAAACCCTAAAACCCTAAACCCTAAACCCTTAAATTTAAATTTTAAACCCTAAATTTTAAACTTAAATTTTAAATTTTAAATTTAAATTTAAATTTTAAATTTAAATTTTAAATTTAAATTTAAATTTAAATTTTAAATTTTAAATTTTAAATTTTAAATTTAAATTTAAATTTAAATTTAAATTTAAATTTTAAATTTTAAATTTAAATTTTAAATTTTAAATTTTAAATTTAAATTTTAAATTTTAAATTTAAATTTAAATTTTAAATTTTAAATTTAAATTTAAATTTTAAATTTAAATTTTAAATTTAATTTTAATTTTAAATTTTAAATTTAAATTTAAATTTTAAATTTAAATTTTAAATTTTAAATTTAATTTAAATTTAAATTTAAATTTTAAATTAAATTTTAAATTTAAAATTTTAAATTTAAATTTTAAATTTAAATTTTAAATTTAAATTTTAAATTTTAAATTTAAATTTTAAATTTTAAATTAAATTTAAATTTTAAATTTAAATTTAAATTTAAATTTTAAATTTTAAATTTAAATTTTAAATTTTAAATTTAAATTTTAAATTTTAAATTTTAAATTTTAAATTTAAATTTTAAATTTTAAATTTAATTTAAATTTTAAATTTAAATTTTAAATTTTTAAATTTAAATTTAAATTTAAAATTTTAAATTTTTAATTTTAAATTTAAATTTTAAATTTAAATTTTAAATTTTAAATTTTAAATTAAATTTTAAATTTAAATTTAAATTTAAATTTAAATTTTAAAATTTAAATTTAATTAAATTTAAATTTTAAATTTTAAATTAAATTTTAAATTTTAAATTTTAAATTTAAATTTAAATTTAAATTTTAAATTTAAATTTTAAATTTTAATTTAAATTTAAATTTAAATTTTAAATTTAAATTTAAATTTTAAATTTAAATTAAATTTTAAATTTAAATTTTAAAATTTTAAAATTAAATTTAAATTTTAAATTTTAAATTTTAAATTTTAAATTTTAAATTTAAATTTTAAATTTAAATTTTAATTAAAATTTTAAATTTAAATTTTAAATTTAAATTTTAAATTTAAATTTAAATTTAAAATTTTAAATTTTAAATTTAACTTAAATTTAATTTAAATTTAAATTTAAATTTTAAATTTAAATTTAAATTTAAATTTAAAATTTAAATTTAAATTTAAATTTTAAATTTTAAATTTAAATTTTAAATTTTAAATTTAAATTTAAATTTTAAATTTAAATTTAAATTTTAAATTTTAAATTTTAAATTTAAATTTAAATTTTAAATTTTAAATTTAAATTTAAATTTTAAAATTTTAAATTTAAATTTAAATTTTAAATTTTAAATTTAAATTTAAATTTTAAATTTAAATTTAAATTTTAATTTTAAATTTTAAATTAAATTTTAAATTTAAATTTAAATTTAAATTTTAAATTTAAATTTAAATTTTAAAATTTAAATTTTAAATTTTAAAATTTAAATTTAAATTTAAATTTAAATTAAATTTTAAATTTAAATTTAAATTTTAAATTTAAATTTAAAATTTTAAATTTTAAATTTAAATTTTAAATTTTAAATTTTAAATTTTAAATTAAATTTAAATTTTAAATTTTAAATTAAATTTAAATTTAAATTTAAATTTAAATTTTAAATTTAAATTTAAATTTAAATTTTAAATTTAAATTTTAAATTTTAAATTTTAAATTTAAATTTTAAATTTAAATTTTAAATTTTAAATTTAAATTTTAAATTTTAAATTTTAAATTTAAATTTTAAATTTTAAATTTTAAATTTAAATTTTAAATTTTAAATTTTAAATTTAAATTTTAAATTTTAAATTAAATTTAAATTTAAATTTTAAATTTAAATTAATTTAAATTTAAATTAAATTTTAAATTTTAAATTTTAAATTTAAAAATTAAAATTTTAAATTTAAATTTAAATTTTAAATTTAAATTTTAAAATTAAATCCCTAAATTTTAAACTTTAAATTTAAATTTTAAATTTTAAATTTAAACCCTAAATTTAACCTTAAACCCTAAATTTAAAAACCCCAAAACTCCAACCCTAAACTTTAAATTTTAAATTTAAATTTAAAACTCAACCCTTAAAATTTTAAAATTTAAATTTAAACCCTAAATTTAAATTTTAAACCCTAAATTTTAAAACTTAAATTTAAATTTGAAAACCCTAAACCCTAAACCCTAAATCCTAAATTTTAAATCCTAAATTTAAACCCTAAAATTTAAATTAAATTTAAATTTAAATTTAAATTTTAATTTTAAATTTTAAATTTTAAATTTAAAAATTTTTTAAATTTTAATTTAATTTTAAATTTAAATTTTAAATTTTAAATTTAAATTTAAATTTAAATTTTAAATTTTAAATTTAAATTTAAATTAAATTTTAAATTTAATTTAATTTTAAATTTTAAATTTTAAATTTTAAATTTTAAATTTTAAATTTAAATTTTAAATTTAAATTTAAATTTAAATTTAAATTTAAATTTAAATTTTAAATTTTAAATTAAATTAAATTTTAAACTTTAAATTTAAAAATTTTAAATTTAAATTTAAATTTTTAAATTTAAATTTTAAATTTAAACCCTAAATTTTAAATTTAAAATTAAATTAAATTTTAAATAATTTAAATTTTAAATTTTAAATTTAAATAAATTTAAATTTTAAATAATTTAAACCCTAAATTTAAATTTAAATTTTAAATTTTAAATTTGAAATTTAAAACTTAAATTAAAATTTAAATTTAAATTTAAATTTTAAATTTTAAATTTTAAATTTAAATTTTAAATTTTAAATTTTAAATTTAAATTTTAAATTTTAAAATTTAAATTTAAATTTAAATTTAAATTTTAAATTTTAAATTTAAATTTTAAATTTTAAATTTAAATTTAAATTTAAATTTTAAATTTAAATTTAAATTTAAATTTAAATTAATTTTAAATTTAATTTTAAATTTTAAATTTAAATTTTAAATTTTAAATTTTAAATTTAAATTTTAAATTTTAAATTTTAAATTTTAAATTTAAAATTTAAATTTTAAATTTAAATTTAAATTTAAATTTAAAAAATTTAAATTTTAAAATTTAAATTTTAAATTTAAATTTAAATTTTAAATTTAAATTTAAATTTTAAATTTTAAATTTTAAATTTTAAATTTAAATTTAAATTAAATAAATTTTAAATAATTTAAATTTTAAATTTAAATTTTAAATTTAAATTTAAATTTAAATTTTAAATTTAAATTTAAATTTAAATTTTAAATTTAATTTTAAATTTTAAATTTAAATTTAAATTTAAATTTAAATTTAAATTTTAAATTTAAATTTAAATTTTAAATTTAAATTAAATTTTAAATTTTAAAATTTTGAAATTTAAATTTAAATTTAAATTTTAAATTTTAAACTTTAAATTTTAAACTTTAAATTTAAATTTTAAATTTTAAATTTAAATTTTAAATTTAAATTTAAATTTTAAATTTTAAATTTTAAATTTAAATTTAAATTTTAAATTTTAAATTTAAATTTAAATTTTAAATTTAATTTAAAATTTAAATTTTAAATTTAAATTTTAAATTTTAAATTTTAAAATTTTAAATTTTAAATTTTAAATTTTAAATTTAAATTAAATTTTAAATTTAAATTCTGAAATTTAAATTTTAAATTTTAAATTTTAAATTTAAATTTTAAATTTAAATTTTAAATTTTAAATTTTAAATTTTAAATTTAAAATTTTTAAATTTTAAATTTAAATTTAAATTTTAAATTTTAAATTTAAATTTTAAAATTTTAAATTAAAATTTAAATTTTAAATTTTAAAATTTTAAATTAAATTAAATTTTAAATTAAATTTTAAATTTAATTAAATAAATTTAAATTTTAAATTTAAATTAAATTTAAATTTTAAATTTTAAAAAATTTAAATTTAAATTTTAAATTTTAAATTTTAAATTTTAAATTTTAAATTTTAAATTTTAAATTTTAAATTTAAAATTTTAAATTTTAAATTTTAAATTTTAAATTTTAAATTTTAAATTTAAATTTTAAATTTTAAATTTAAATTTAAATTTTAAATTTTAAATTTTAAATTTTAAATTTTAAATTTTAAATTTTAAATTTTAATTTAATTTAAATTTAATTTTAAATTTTAAATTTTAAATTTAAATTTTAAATTTTAAATTTAAAATTTAAATTTTAAATTTGAATTTTAAATTTTAAATTTTAAATTTAAATTTAAATTGAATTTTAAATTAATTTAAATTTTAAATTTTAAATTTAAATTTTAAATTTTAAATTTAAAAATTTAAATTTTAAAATTTTAAATTTAAATTTTAAATTTTAAATTTAAATTTTAAATTTAAATTTTAAATTTTAAATTTTAAATTTTAAATTTAAATTTTAAATTTAAATTTTAAATTTTAAATTTTAAATTTTAAATTTTAATAATTTAAATTTTAAATTTTAAATTTTAAATTTTAAATTTTAAATTTAAATTTTAAATTTTAAATTTTAAATTTAAATTTTAAATTTAATTTTAAATTTTAAATTTAAATTTTAAATTTTAAATTTTAAATTTAAATTTTAAAATTTTAAATTTAAATTTTAAATTTTAAATTTTAAATTTTAAATTTAAATTTAAATTTTAAATTTAAATTTAAATTTTAAATTTTAAATTTTAAATTTAAATTTTAAATTTTAAATTTTAAATTTAAATTTTAAATTTTAAATTTAAATTTTAAATTTTAAATTTAAATTAAATTTTAAATTTAAATTTTAAATTTAAATTTTAAATTTTAAATTTTAAATTTTAAATTTAAATTTAAATTTAAATTTTAAATTTTAAATTTTAACTAAATTTTAAATTTAAATTTTAAATTTTAAATTTAAATTTTAAATTTTTAAATTTAAACTTTAAATTTTAAATTTTAAATTTAAATTTTAAATAAATTTAAATTTTAAATTTAAATTTAAATTTAAATTTTAAATTTTAAATTTAAATTTTAAAATTTTAAATTAAATTTAAATTTTAAATTTTAAATTTAAATTTTAAATTTAAATTTTAAATTTTAAATTTTAAATTTAAATTTTAAATTTTAAATTTTAAATTTTAAATTTAAATTTAAATTTTAAATTTTAAATTTAAATTTTAAATTTTAAATTTTAAATTTTAAATTAATTTAAATTTTAAATTTTAAATTTAAATTTAAATTTAAATTTTAAATTTAAATTTTAAATTTTAAATTTAAATTTTGAAATTTAAATTTAAATTTAAATTAAATTTAAATTTAAATTTAAATTAAATTTTAAATAAATTAAATTTTTAAATTTAAATTTAAATTTTAAATTTTAAATTTAAATTTTAAATTTAAATTTAAATTTTAAATTTTAAATTTTAAATTTTAAATTTTAAATTTAAATTTTAAATTTAAATTTTAAATTTTAAATTTTAAATTTTAAAAATTTAAATTTAAATTTAAATTTAAATTTTAAATTTAAATTTTAAATTTTAAATTTAAATTTAAATTTTAAATTTAAATTTAAATTTTAAATTTTAAATTTAAATTTTAAATTTTAAATTTAAATTTAAATT
>NC_135838.1:42500-275000 GCF_029677425.1 Wolffia australiana
CGAGGATAACTTCCGTTCGACTACCTTGGATGCCCTATCTTCCTTGGCCCTACTCGTCATCATTACTTTGATGCCGTGCTAGGCAAGCTAAGAAAGAAACTGGAGGGATGGAAACTACGTTTCCTATCCCTCGGAGGCCGCATCCAACTAATCCGGCATGTCCTCATGAGTATCCCGCTACACACTTTGGCAGTCCACTCATTATCACTTACGGTTCTCCGCTCTGTGGAACGCCTATGTGCGCGCTTCCTATGGTCTGGTCACTTTGAGGGGGAGAGACGCCACCATTGGGTTTCTTGGGAGGAAGTGTGTCGGCCGACGGTTGAAGGGGGTCTAGGGATCAGACGCCTCTCGGACGTCCAAGACATGCTTCAAAAGAAACTTGTATGGCGTATGCGTACTACTCCTTCCCCATTGGAGAGTTTCATCTTAACCAAATACGGAGAATGGGCCCGACGCGAGCTTGGTATTCGGGGCCCCAAGCGATGGCGGACGTGGTAGCGCCACTAGCTTGAGATGATTCACGTGACCCATTGGCATATCGGCCGAGGAGACATTAGCGCTTGGTACGACGCTTGGCATGCTGATGCGGCGCTCGCTTCTCATCCCCAGTTCGTACCACACCGTGTGCGCCTCACAGTGGCCCAGTTGCTTAGAGGCAACACACCACACCTATGGGAGCAGCACGACCCCCCCTTGGCCACTCTCTCCGAGGTCTAGACTATGCCCCTCGACTTTAGTCCTGATTGTGCCATCTGGACACTCACATCCCATGGAGCATACACGTGCCGTTCCTCGTGGAAGCATTTCCGTGTGAAATCTCCCCCACAGCACTGGGGTTAGCGCATCTGGCATCCAGCGATCCATACACGCGTCTCCTTTTTCCTTTGGAGACTCCTACACCGAGGCCTACCGACTGACGACCGAGTGACTCGGATAGGCTATTCTCTTAGTTCGCACTGCCATTGCTGTCCCACCCTCCCGCACACGGAGACGATAGATCACCTTTTCTTCCATAGCGAGACGGCAGTGGAATGCTGGCGTCTCATCACCGACTGTCTTCGTCCTTTGACCCGGTCTGAGTGTTTTGGCAAGTTTATCCTCTCGCCAACTCGCTCTGCACGGAGCCCCATCCTCCCCATCACCATAGCTTATCTTCTATGGGAGATTTGGAAAGGGCGAAATTCGTCTCGTTTTGCAGGTACACCCATGCACGCTGTGGACATCATGCGTCGAGTTCAGCTGTGGCTTCGGCGCATTCATCCTCTACTGTCATCCCGAGACAACCGATCACCGCTCGCATGCGACCTCCTCCGCTCCATTGGCATCCCGGTGACCCCCATCGCCACCCGCATCCAGTATCGAGTTGTTTATTCTCAAACTTAATGTGAATGGTGCGGCGAAAGGGAACCCGGGGCCAGCAGGGGGCGGAGGCATCCTCAGAGACCACACAGGGAGTTTACTTTTTGCATTCTCCTCTTTTTATGGCATACAAGCTAATACCGTAGCCGAGGCCATGGCGATACGTGACGGTCTACTCCTCTGTGAGGAACGGAACCTTCATAATATCGTCGTGGAATCAGACTCACAGATATTAGTTGATATGCTTCGTACAGGCACATGCTCCCAGTGGCGACTACATCGAGTGTGGCAAGACATCATGCGGTGCCGCCCGCGTATCGCGTGCTTTCGTCACCAGCTGAGAGAGGGAAACCAGACAACTGATGCCCTCGCCAACCACGCGGTACACGCTCGCACCCCCTCCTCTCTTTTCTCTTCTTGGCAGGAGCTTACGCCCATGGCCCGAGGATGTCATCGGCTCGATCGTCTTGGCCTGCCCTCCCTCCGTACATGCCGCCTCCTCGCGGAGCCAAGTCCGCGGGATTAGAGGATTGCCTGGAACGCTGGCGTATGAGGCGTGGACCGCGCCCGCCTCGACTAGACCGTTTCCGAGCACTACCTCGTGCACACATGATGACGACGAAGACCAACCCCGACTAGAGCGCCACCGGCACTCTTTCAAGAACGAACCCACTTCCTCGAGCGTTCGCTTTAGGTAGCACTCATGTACCTTTTTCTTTTCCCTAAACATGGGCGTGGACGAGCGGGATCCGAGTGTAATTGGAATATATATACTCGATCCACGCCTATAAAAATTGAAAAACACCACACTTGATAAATAATACCCTCGTGGGTGGCGTCAAGGGCACGGCTGGACCTGATTACGGGCACAACCCTCGGGTTGGCCGTACCCGGAAGCGTGTTTTTTGCCAATAATAATAAAAAAAACCTAAACCCTAAACCCTAAACCCAAAACCCTAAACCCTAAACCCTAAAATCAAAACCCTAAACCCTTAAACCTAAACCCTAAACATTAAACCCCAAACCCTAAACCCTAAACCCAAAACCCCAAACCCCAAACCCCAAACCCTAAACCCTAACCCTAAACCCTTAACCCCAAAACCCAAACCCCAAACCCCAAACCCCAAATCCCAGGCCCCAGGCCCCAGGTCCCAGGCCTAAACCCCAATCCCAGGCCCTGGGCCCCCAGGCCTGGGCCTGGGCCTGGGCCTGGGCCTAGGCCTAGGCCCCCAAGGCCTGAGGCCTGGGCCCTAGGCCCCCAGGCCCTGGGCCTGGGCCTGGGCACTGGGCCTGGGCCTGGGCCCCCAGGCCTGGGCCCCAGGCCTGGGCCCCAGGCCTGGGCCCCAGGCCCCAGGCCTGGGCCTGGGCCTGGGCCTGGGCCTGGGCCTGGGCCTGGGCCTGGGCCTGGGCCTGGGCCTGGGCCTGGGCCTGGGCCTGGGCCTGGGCCCCCAGGCTCTGGGGCCTGGGCCTGGGCCCCAGGGCCCCCAGGCCTGGGCCTGGGCCTGGGCACTGGGCCTGGGCCTGGGCCTGGGCCCAGGCCCTGGGCCCCAAACCTAAGCCCCAGGCCTAAACCCCAAACACCAAACCCTAAACCCTAAACCCTAAACCCTAAACCCTAAACCCTAAACCCTAAACCCTAAACCCTAAATCCTAAACCCTAAACCCTAAACCCTGAACCCTAAACCCCTAAACCCTAAAATCTAAACCTTAACCCTGAACCCTAAACCCCTAAACTCTAAACCCTAGACCCTAAACCCTAGTGGAGTCTGGCAATGGACCTGTTGGACAACCTTCTAGGAGACGACCATCGACGACCTGGGTGGCGAAAGTGGCAGGGACTGCGCATATGGCTACCACTCAACTGTCCCCAAGGTCACACTTCCCCCACTTTATGATGACACGACCCTAAAGCAAGTATACATTGACACGGAGGGGGTGAGAGTTGTCGCCTTCTCGAAAGAGGAGGTCTCGGGAATGGCTGCCCCATTCGCCTACACTTTGATAGGGTGATTCACGACGAAACACCCCCTCATTGACGATATCGTGAGGGTCTATGTAGCTCCTGGACACTTCACAGGTCTGGTGGTTATTGGTGCCCATAACCATCGGAGTGTCTTCATACGCTTCCAACATGAAGCGGACTTTAGGAAGGATTGGAGTCGTACCACGTGGACAATTAGTGGTTCTACAATGCACACTTACCGATGGACAACTGAGTAGGCTACCAGCTCACGGGAACATTGCCCCCACTCGGTACCGGTATGGATCGATTTCCCAGGGCTCCGGCCACATCTCTTCAAGCCCACTTCTCTAGGGTCACTAGCTAGCGTTGTTGGAACATTTATACGTCTTGACAAAGATGTACATTTGTTCAACCGCCCCGGATATGCGAGGGTATGTGTAGAAGTATACCTATTAGAGCCCATCCACCGCATGATCCTCATTTGCAATGGGGATGAGCTGATTCGACAACCTTATGTAGTTCTGTACGCATTGTACCCTTCTAGGTCACACACTTCACACGTGTCGCCAAAGGGTGACGTCGACTATATTGATCCCCTCAGAGGAGTACCTCCCACCTTTGCCTTATAATGAATACATCACAGAGGCAAAGTCTATCTCTCAAGGGCGTCATCCCTCTCAAACACAGATTCCGAGTACATGCCTCGCCCCCGCACCACTGGGTGTGCCTACTCCTACCCCTCTCCCACCTAGGGATTCTATGCCGCCTAAGCCTGTCTCGACCAAGCCCACAGCTCCAGGGTCCCAATGGGTGAAGAAAGGGACTGAAAAGCGCACACATATCCTCACTACCAACATTCGGCCAGGCAAGGGTAAGGAGATACAAGCACCTACTAGTACCTCTAATACCTTTGCCCTCTTGGACCTCAGGAGCCCTAAGGGACACTTCGTAGAGGTTGGGTAGAGTCGCACGATCCCTAGCACTTCCGGCCACACACCCTCCCGTCCCTCACCAGTCCCTCATTCCTCATCGTCCCCCCGTATCACATCCTCTCGCCCCTCACCAATCCACCAGCCCCCATCTTCATCACCTCCACCACCTTGTTCCCCTCCATCCCCTCCATTTCCCTCCCCTCCAGCCCGCTCACCTCCACCTCGCGCACCTCCACCATCTTCGCCTCGCTCACCTCCACCCACACCTTCCCCACCTTCCCTTATGCCACCCACCTCCACCCCTCGCCCACCACCCATCCCCACCCTTAGCTTACCGTCCCACCCTCGCCACACTCCCCACCTGATATACTCACTTCCCTGCCCGACCTCCATCCATCACATGTTCCTTTTGAGCACAAGGACTACTTGACTAACCATCAAGCCTCCCTCACTAGCTCTGAGGATACATGTGGGGATACCAGTAGCCACACTCCCACGGACGACGAGAACGATGATGCCTCCATCTCTGAGGAGTTAGACTTGGATACCCCCCCTCCTCTAGGTCATCACTCGGACACTCAACGTACATGCCGCATCTATAACACTCGATCGAGGGTGCGTCATGCGAGCCGATAGCTTTATGATTCCAAGTCTTGTTTGGAATTGTAGAGGGATCGGCAACCCTCTAACCTAATCATATCTACTCTCCCTAATCAATAAGTACAAACTAGGAATAGTTGGACTTATTGAGTCGATACTACATTGGATAGCTCCCATTCCATTGCGAGGAAACTCAAAATGGATTGTGTTTATTGTCATCCCTCGAATAAGCTCTGGCTTTTTTGGAAGCGGGATTATTCGTTGGAACTCCTGGTTGAAGGGTCCAGTTCGCCACTTTTGACGTACCGTACTCCCCAAAGCCTTACATCTTTACCGTAGTCTATGCCTCACATAGACACCAAGTGAGGGAGGCCCTCTGGGAGGAACTCGCCTTACACATCCATACTCACTCACGACTTGTTGATCTCCTTTGGTTTCTAGCTGGGGACTTCAACTGCATACGGGCAGTCAGAGAACGCTAGGGAGGTCGCCCTCCTATGTCACGATCTATGCAAGCGTTCAACGAATTTATACATCAGACATCACTCGTGGAGCCTCCTACCATGGGGGAAACGTGGACTTGGTGTAACGAGCATCAAGCATATGCGCATATGTACGAACAGATTGACCGTTGTTTCACAAATAGTACTGCACTAGTGCAATGCAACCACGATTGAGATCCTACCGAAATATTACTCGGACCACTCACTGATCCTCCTTCTCCAAGACTCGAGTAATCGAGTCCTTCGGCTTCCATTCCGCTTCCAAGCCATGTGGTTAGAACGCAACGACTTCCATCATTTTGTCCGTAGCCATTGGCATGGAACGATCTCGATATCACCTATGGAGAACTTCAGTTATCGACTGAGGAATCTCAAGTTCCACCTTAAATGGTGGAATCGACATGTCTTCGGAGACGTACACGCACCGGTCGAAGCACTCAAGATGGAACTAGCTGTTGTCGAGTGATAGTTGCAAGATGTTTGGATCGATGACATGGGAGAGCGCCAGCTTTGGCTTAGGGAGCAGCTTGAGGATGCTACGCGGCGTCAGGAGATTTTCTATCTCTAGAAATTGCATGTCCAATGGCTGCGAGAAGGTGATAGAAACACACATTTCTTTCATGCCTCGATTCGTCATAGAGCCCGCCCTAATTATACGACCCTATTAGAGACATATGGCCAGGACCCCGCCCAGCTAGCAGGCGCAGGAGTGGAGTTTCATCGTTCCCTCCTCTCCTCACAACCAACTGTTGTGAGCGAGGACCTTCTCGCCTCTATCTCCCACTTGGTGATCGACCAAGAAAGCACCCTCCTCATAGCCCTTCCTACTCGAGCAGAGATTAAGGATGTCGTCTTTTCCTTGGCTAGGAACAAGGCTTCGGGATCGGATGGATTCTCAGCGGAATTCTATACCTCATGTTGGGATATCGTAGGCACATATTTAGTGCTTGCTATCACGGAGGTATTCACACGCAAAGTCTTCCCTCGAAGTTGGAGATCCACTTTTTTGGCGCTCATTCCAAAAGTGGACACTCCAACTACCTTCCGAGACTTTCGCCCCATTAGTCTTTGTAATGTATGCTACAAATAGACTAGGGAACTTCCTTGAGAGACTTATCTCGCCTAAACAGCGTGGTTTTGTCAAGGGTCGACAGATCGATGACAATATCATGCTCGTTCACGAGCTAGCCCAGTCCTTAGATGCTCATATTGCGGGCTCAAATGTCATCATCAAATTGGATATGGAGAAGGCCTTTGATCGAGTCGAGTGGAATTTCCTCACCCAAGTGTTGAGACGCTTTGGGTTCACTAGTGCGTTCATCGACCTCGTCGATGCCTGCATTAGAGAGAACCATTTCTCTCTCCTAATGTGTGGAAACTCCACTGGCTTCTTCACAGCCTCGAGAGGTCTACGGCAAGGTGATCCTATCTCACCTATCCTTTTTATATTGATGGAGGAGATCTTCAGCCGATCGCTCGCACGCGCGATTGACCACGGCCTCATCCAACCGTATTTTATGAAAAGGGGTTGCCCGATCTTCTCGCATTATCTTTTTGCAGATGATGCCATCCTCTTCCTAAATGGATCCAAAAAATCCATTAAGGAATTTATGAGCGTCCTACAGCATACAAGCAAGCTCGGGCCAGCTCGTCAATGCTTCGAAGAGTAGCCTTATAATATGTCCTTCCACCACTATAAAGCGTTCTCAGATACTCCATCATTATTCCCGCTACTCACGAGGATGCCTTATGTTCGACTATCTTGGATGCCCTATCTTTCTAGGACTCGCTAAGCATCATTACTTTGATGCCTTGTTGGGTAAACTTAGAAAGAAACTAGAGGGATGGATACTTCATTTCCTATCCCCTAGTGGACATATCCAACTTATTCGACATGTCCTCATGAGTATCCCACTTCACACCCTCGCGGTCCACTCACGGTCTCTTACAGTACTCCGCTCAGTAGAACGACTATGTGCATGTTTCCTATGGTCCAGTCACTTAGAGGGAGAGAGTCGCCATCATTGGGTTTCTTGGGCAAAAGTATGTCGACCGACAGCCGAGGGGGGTATAGGGATCAGACGCCTCACGGACGTCCAGGACATGCTTCAGAAGAAGCTTATATGGAGTATGTGCGCCACACAATCTCCATTAGGAAGTTTTATCTCCGCCAAGTATGGCGAGTGGGCTCGACGAGAGATGGACATCCGCGGCCATCAGAGATGGCGGACATGGCAGTGACACTGGCTTGAGATGGCCACGGTCACGCGCTGGCATATTAGCCGTGGTGAGATCAGCGCCTGGTTTGATACTTGGCACGCTAATGAGCCGTTCGCCAGCCATCCCCACTTTGTACCACATAGAGTGAGACTCACAGTGGTCCAGAAGCTTATGGGCAACCCGTAACACCTATGGGCGCAGCATGGCCTTCCCCCCCACACGTTATCCCAAATCTTGAGTACTCCAATCGGGTCCAATCCCGATCGTGCCATTTGGACGCTCACACTCGATGGAGCGTACTCATGCAGTTCTTCTTGGGAGAATTTAAATGAGAAAGCTCCCAATCAGCACTGGGGACGCCGCATCAGGCACCCGACGATCCTTACTCGTGTCTCCTTTTTCCTTTTGAGACTCCCACATCTTGGCCTCCCGACAGATCACCGACTGATCCGTCTTGGTCATTCTATCAGTTCCCGCTGTCACTGTTGTCCAGCATCCCCTCATATTGAAACTATGAAACATCTTTTCTTCCATAGTGAGATAGCTTTAGACTGTTGGCGCTAAGCTACACGCTTTTGGCGCCCACTTTCTCACAATTTACTGACCCCGTTAGAGTGGTTTGGCAAGCTCTTTCTCTTGCCAACATGCTCCAAACGGAGCCTCATCCTACACATCACCATAGCTTACTTACTATGGGAGATATGGAAGGGGCAAAATTCTTCTCTTTTTGCGGGCACACCCATGCGAGTTGTGGATATCATGCGTGATAACATGCAATTTTATCATGCAAAATCATGGAATTTATAAGAAATTTTCACCTAAAACATTAATATTGCATGTTATCATTATGAAAATATAAGCAATTTCCAAAAAAATTTGATTTTTTACAATTTTATGAATTTTTAGTTAATTATGCACAATTTTCTGATTTTATTTTTATGGAAAAATGATTTTTAAAGTCAAAATATATTTTTAAATGAATTTATTTCAGTTGAAAATATATTCTTATAATTTTTCTGATTTTTCCACATTTTTTAAGAATTTTCTGGGATGATTTAGAGCCAAAAATGAAATTTATTTCATAAAAAAATCATTCTCGGAATTTTTTTTTATTAATCACAGGCGTAAATATCAAATTTTTATTGTTTAAAGGGCAATTTTCCGATTTTTTAAACCGCAAGGGTTTTATTTATAATTTTCCAGGCGATTTCTATTGTTTTTCTTTTATTTTCTGGGGGTACGTGGCGCTTCCGCAGAAGGCCACGTCGCCCTCTACTGCTACAAAGCGGAATAATTCATGGTTTTTCGAATAAAAAAAAATTGATTTATGCCTCTGTGTAGCGGTGCGCCACGCGCAGGGCGACGTGTCACGCCCTCGCGCATCGAGCGCTTTGTACTCACCTGTCGCGTACAAATCAAACTTATTGTGTTTTGAAATTTTTCTGTTATGCAGGGGTACGTGGCGCAATTTCGTGGCTCAGCGCTTGAACAAAGGCCCACCGATCGGCGAATCAGAGCGCGCCACGTCGCACTCTAACCGCTCGACCTGAGGAGAGAAAATAAATTCAAAATTAGGCCTAAATCTTCAAAAATCATAACTTTTCACCCTGATATCCAAATGACCTGAAATTTTCAGGGTTTGTTTGTAATAATCCTAACCACCTTTCTGAGCCAAGAACACTATAAATTGGGCTCAGAAAGGTGTGAAAGAACTTTGATTTTGAGCTCCAATACAATTGGCCTATAGGACACAGCTTATTTCAACAGTTCAGATCCGGATTGGGGCCTCTCCAAAGTCTTGTAAGTCTTCATACCTCTTCAGATTCGTGATTTCTTGAAGTTCTAACACGCCAAGGCATAGGCGAAAGGTATATGCCCTAGATTCATGAATTTTTAGAGAGAAGCAGAGGATCTTTGGTTAGAAACCAAAAATTCTATCTTAGGAGTTAGATCTAATCATAATTCAACATTTTCTATCAGTTAGATCTGTCAATTTTGAACAGATCTGACTGTTTAGACAAAAATCCCCAAATTTCATGCACTTTCTCTCTCTAGATTAAACTTTCACTTTCTCTCTCTAAAATTCAAAATTCAAGTTTCAATTCTTTAATTCTCATCAATCTGAACTTCCACACAAAATTTCATTCAAAAATTCTCTCATTCAATACCTTAATCCTAAAAATTTCATAAACTCTCTTAATTTTCTCTCTCTTCAAGTCTCTTACATTGAAATTCCACTTAAATTCACTAATTCACTCAGAAATTCTTGCAGACTGCCTCTCTAGGGTTCGACTCCTTACTCATCATTTTACTAAAATCTAAATTGAGAAAGGAATTATAAATTTCATTGCATAAGCCTAAGCAAACAATGACAAATTAGCGATTATAAACCGTAAAATTTAGGCTTATCAATGCGCCGAGTCAAGATGTGGCTCAGGCGTATCTATCATCTCATCCCCCCTCGTGCCTGCAGCTCACCACTTGCATGCAACCTCCTCCGCTCCAGTGGAGTCCCGGCGACCCTAGCCCACATCCGCATTCAGCTACGGGTCATCTATTGGCTCTCACTGCCAATTGGCATCCTTAAACTGAATGTGGATGGTGCGTCCAAAGAGAACCCGGGTCCAGCAGGGGGAGGGGGTATCCTCCGCGATCATACAGGGCACATTCTCTTTGCTTTCTCTTCTTTCTATAGCATACATACTAATACAGTAGCCGAAGCTATGGCGATACGTGATGGTTTACTCCTCTGCGCAGAACGAAACCTTCATAATATCATCGTAGAATCAAACTCACAAGTGTTAGTCGACATGCTTCGTGTAGGTACATGCTCCCAGTGGCCGCTACACCAGGTATGGCAGGACATCATGCGGTGCCGACCTCGCACAACTAGCGTTCGACATCAGCTGCGAGAAGGCAACTAGACAGCAGAGGCTCTTGCCAACCATGCGGTACACACACGACTCCCTTCTTCTCTTTTTCTTTCTTGGCAGGTGCTCCCTCCGAGAGCTCGGGGATGTTACCGGGTCGATTGTCTCGACTTGCCGTCCCTCTGCACGCATCAGACATTCTCGTCTGTGACCCTAGGGGAATGGTGGATCGCATGGAGCACTTGAGGTGGGAGCGCTCACCCTCTTGCCTAATCCGACGATCTATCATCTCAAGCTAGAGGAGTGGACTGTGCGCACCTCGATTGTAGACCTCGCCACGCACTTCATCGATACCACTTGACGGAGGCGAGGACATCTCCACAACTGCTCCATCATCGACATCGCGGGGGGCTCCATTTAGGGATGTTAATGCGAATACTTCTCCGAGCACTTGCAAGGTATCATTTATGTATTTTTTCTTTTTCTGAACATGGGCGTGGACGAGTGTGATCCAAGTATCATTGGGATATTTATACTCGTTCCACGCCTATAAACACTTATAAACACTCCACTTATATATAAAATCCCCCTAGGTGGCGTCCAATGCACGGATGGATCAGTCTACGGGCACAACCACAAGGTTGGCCGTACCTGGCACCGTGTTGTTTGCCAATCAAAAAAAAAAACCATAAACCCTAAACCCTAAACCCTAAACCCTAAACCCTAAACCCTAAAACCCTAAAACCCTAAAACCCTAAACCCTTATCTCGCCAGAACAATGTGGTTTTGTTAAGGGTCGACAGATCCATGACAATATCACGCTAGTTCATGAGCTAGCCTAGTCACTAGACACTCATATCCCGGGCTCCATTGTCATCATCAAACTTGATATGGAGAAGGCCTTTGATCGAGTTGAGTGAAAATTCCTCACCGAAATATTGCGACGCTTCGGATTCATGGATGCATTCATCGAACTCGTCGATGCTTACATTAGAGAGAATCATTTCTCTCTCCTGATGAATGGAAATTCCACCGGCTTTTTCACGGCTACGAGGGGACTCTGGCAGGGTGACCCTGTCTCACCTACCATCTTTATATTGATGGAGGAGGTCTTCAGCTGATCGCTCACACGTGCGATTGACCAAGGCCTCATCCAACCGTACTTTACAAAGAGGGGTTGCCCGATTCTCTTGCACTCACTATTCACTGATGATGCCATTCTGTTCCTCAATGGATCTAAAAAATCCATTAAGGAATTTATGAGTGCCCTTACAACATACGAGCAGGCTTCAGGCCAGTTGTCAACGCCTCGAAGAGTAGCTTCATAGTGGGTCCTTCCACCACTATAAGGCGCTCTAAGATACTCCAGCATTTTACACTATACTCACAAGGACGCCTTCCGTTCGATTATCTTGGATGCCCCATCTTTCTAGGCCCCTCTCCTCATCATTACTTTGATGCCTTGTTGGGCAAATTTAGAAAGAAACTAGAGGGATGGAAACTTTGTTTCCTATCCCTTGGAGGACGTATCCAACTTATTCAGCATGTCCTCATGAGTATCCCGCTACATACCCTTGCGGTCTACTCACTATCTCTTACATTTCTCTGCTCATTGGAACGACTATGCGCACGTTTCCTATGGCCCGGTCACCTTGAGGGCGAGAGTCGTCATCACTAGGTTTCTTGGGCGAAAGCATGTCAACCAACGGATGAGGGGGGTCTAGGGATCAGACGCCTCTCGGACGTCCAGGATATGCTTCAAAAGAAGCTCGTATGGCGTATGCATACCACACGCTCCCCATTGGGGAGTTTCATTTTAGCCAAGTATGGCGAGTGGGCTCGTCGAGAGATAGATATTCAAGGCCCTCGGAGATGGCGAACGTGGCAACGCCACTGGCTTGAGATTGCTCGGGTCACACTGTGGCACATAGACCGAGGAGAAATTAGCACGTGGTATGATACCTGGCATGCTGATGAGCCATTTGCTCGCCACCCACAGTTCGTACCACACCGAGTGCGACTCACAGTGACCCAGTTGCTTAGGGGCAACATGCAACACCTATGGGAGAAGCATGGTCTCCCCTTAGACACTTTACCCGAGGTCTAGAATACACCAATTGAGTCTAGTTCTGATTGTGCTATCTGGACACTCACATCCAATGGAGCCTACACGTGCCGCTCCTCTTGGCGCCCAATCACAGACCATTGGCGTCCACTGACCCCGTTTGAGTGTTTTGGCAAGATTTTTCTCTCACCAACATGCTCTAAACGGCACCCCATCCTACACATCACCATAGCTTATCTACTATGGGAGATATGGAAAGGGTGAAACTCTTCTCGTTTTGTAGGTACACCCATGCGCGTCGTGGATATCTTGCGTCGAGTCAAGCTGTGGCTAAGGCGCATCCACCATCTCATCCCCCCTCGAGACGGTAGATTAGCACTCGCCTGCGACCTCCTCCGCTCCTTGGGCATACTAGTGACCCCTGCCCCTATCCGCATTCAATACCGGGTTGTTTATTGGCTACCACCGCCAATCGGCATCCTTAAATTGAATGTGGATGGCGCGGCCAAAGGGAACCCGGGACCAGCTAGGGGGGGGGGTATCCTTTGGGACCATACAGGGAGTATACTCTTTGCTTTCTCTTCTTTCTACGACATACAAACTAATACAGTAGCCAAGGCTATGATGATACGTGATGGTCTACTCCTCTGTGAGGAACGGAACCTTCACAATATCATCGTAGAATTGGACTCACATGTGTTAGTTGATATGCTTCGTATAGGTACATGCTCCCAGTGGCGACTCCATCGTGTATGGCAGGACATCATGCGGTGTCGTCCTCACACAACCAGCTTTTGTCATCAGTTGCGAGAGGGCACATGCACGAGCTCCTTCCTCCATCTTTCTTTCTTGGCAGGCGCTCCCTTCGACAACTAGGGGTTGTTATCGCGTCGATCATCTCGGCATGCTGTCCCTCCCCACACGGCACATCTTCGTGACGACAGGCCCGCAGGAATGGAGGATTGCGTGGAACCCTGGAGCTAGAGGGGTGGACTACGCCCGCCTCGACTAGAGCCCTCACCACACACTTCATTGATCCCACTTGCAGGAGGCGAGGACATCTCCCAAACTACATCGTCATCACGGCCCGCTCTGGTGGGACAACGACGTGCACACTTCCCCGAGCACCTACAAGGTATCATTTATGTATCTTTTATTTTTCTCAGCATGGGCGTGGACGAGTGGGATCCGAATGTAATTATGATATTTATACTCGCTCCACGCCTATAAACATTGACACACACTTCATTTTATAAATAAAATCCTCTTGGGTAGCATCTAGGGCATGAATGGATCGGTCTACGGGCACAACCCCAGGGTTGGCCGTACCTGGCACCATGTTTTTTGCCAATAAAAAAAAAACCCTAAACCCAAAATGCTAAACCCTAAACACTAAAGCCTAAAGCCTAAACCCTAAACCCTAAACCATAAAACCTAAAACCTACACCCTAAAACCTAAACCCTAAACCCTAAACCCTAAACCCTAAACACTAAACCCTAAACCCTAAACCCTAAATCTTAACAATGAACCTTAAACCCTATATTCTAAACCTGAAACCCTAATAAAACCCTAAACCCTAAACTGGAAACCCTTAACCCTAAATCCTAAACCTTATACCTTAAACCCTAAACCCTAAACCCTAAACCCTTAAGTCTTAACCCTAAACCCTTAACGCTATACCCTCGAATGGACGACCCTTTGCGGGTTGCGAATTGTTGGGCCACATGAGGGGAAAAGGACATATCGATAATTTATTATTTTCATTGATTAATTGTATTAACATTTTCAATTCTGTCTGTCAAACTTCCTTTCTCTGTCTGTCTTCCTCCTTCGTACTCCCTCTCTCACTCTCCTCTCTCTCTTTCTCTTTTTCCAGGTCTCATTCTCTCGCTCTCATGGTCTCTCTCAGTCAATCTCACTTCGTCATTCGAAGAGTCTCTCTCTCACTTTAACTTCCCCCCTCTTAGAATCTCTCTCTATCATACTCCCTCTCTTAGAGACTCCCACTTTCTCTCGTGAACTTCCCCTCTCTTAGACTCTCTCTTGTATGTCCCTCTCTCTTCTATATTTTTACAAAAATTCCAAAGAAACATATATTTACACTAACTTGTAAAATGTGATGCTTATATAAACAATGAAATTAAATTTATGCCTCTATGTAAATTAAATGATTGTGCATATTGTTGTTAAACTGAAAAGCCAAATAACAACATGAAACAGAGATCTAGGTAGAGAGAGATAGATAGATAGACCGATGAGAGAAAGATGGAGTAGCTGAGGAAGAGAGAGATGGAGAGACCCAGGTAGAGAGAGGGAGATCAAAGGAGGGAGAGAGAGAGAGACAGAGATTGAGAGAGAGAAAGAGAGAGCGAGGTAGAGAAAGAGAGAGACCGAGGAAGAGAGAGAGATCGAGGAGACAAAAAGATGGAGAGGCTGAGGAGAGAGAGAGATAGAGAGACCGAGGTAATGAGACAGATAGATACACCGAGGTGAAAAGAGATATGGAGGTCGATAGAGAAATAAAGGGAGCATGAGAGAGAATACTTGAGAGAAAAGAGCAAGGTTGGGAGAGAAAATGAAAGAGATATCTATCGAGAGAGGAAAGCCAGAGCGAGAGAGCCATATGAAGACAAAAAAAGAGGTAACTGGAGAGCAAAAATAGAAGAGAGCAAGACCGAGATAGATTGATAGAACAACACTGATAAAAAAAAGGGTAGAGCGCGACGGGGAGAAAAAATTGATAGATTCAAACACAGAGAAAATGAGAGATAAAGAGAAAAAAGGGCGAGCGAAAGAGAGAAATTAAAGAGAGGGAGACAGCGAGAAAGAGGCATTAAGAAAGACAGACAGGAAGAGAGAAAGGTAAAGGAAGACATGAAGAGGGAAGACAGAGAGAGAATGACATAAGGAAAGAAAGACAGGGCTCACGTGACCGAGTAGAGAGAGAGAGATACAGAGACTGAGCAAAGAGAGAGAGCGAGAGAGAGAGACTGAGGTAGAGAGATATAGAGAGAGAGCAAGATAGAGAGACCAAGGTAGAGAGAGATAGAGAGAGAGCGAGATAGAGAAACTGAGGAGAGAGAGAAATGGAGAGACTACAGAGAGAGAGAAAGATAAAAGTCCTCTCAGGGGACCTCGCAAGACCTCTTATTGGCGGCCCATTGCAGGCCGCCCATTGTTTGGGCCCGCCGAGGGCCAGCCGGATGCTAAATGGGCGGCCCATTTTGGGCCGCCCATTTTTGGGGCTGGTCGAGGGCCTAGCAGGACCTCGAATGGGCGGCCCATTGCAGGCCACCCATTGTTTGGTCTGTTTGAGGGCCCAACAGGACCCATTTGGGCGGGCCATTTTGGGCCGCCCATTTTGTGGGCCGCGCGATGACCCCTTGGACCCTGAATGGGAGGCCCATTTTGGGATACCAAAATGGCGTCCCATTTTGGGCCGCCCAAGGGCCCCGCGAGACCCTTGATAAATGGAACCATTTTGGACCAGCCAAAGACCCCACAAGACCTCAAATGGGCAGCCCATTTTCGAGCCGCCCATTGTTTGGGCCACCAGAAGGCCCAACAAGACCCCGTTTGACCCGATATAAACAGATTAGTTTGGACCACCCAAGGACCCCGCAGGACCTCTTATTGTAGGCCTCCCATTGTTTAGGCCGCTCGAGGGCCTAGTAGGACCTCGAAAGGGCGGCCCATCGCGGGCCGCCCGAGTGCCTAGCTAGATGCTTAATGGGCGGCCCATTTCAGGCTGCCCATTTTTGGGCCACTTGAGGGCCCTGCAAGATCCCGAATGGGTGGCCCATTTTGAAGCGCCCATTAGTTTGGCCGCCCGAGGCCCTACAGGGCCCCTTATGGGCGGCCCATTGCGGCCCGCCTTTTTCTTGGGCCCCCTGGCGACGCGTAGGACCCCAAACGGGCGGTCCATTTTGGGGTGTGATGGAGCGCTAAACAACATTGACAAAACATCGTCGGAGCCGTCCTCACCGTCATCAGCATCACCACCAATCCGTGTCCAGCCCGACTGGCAAGCCAAAGTGTCTATGAAGATGACTGGGTTTAAATACCCCAGGTAGAGCACGTTCGCATCTGTATCAACGTGTTTTAATTATATGTTTTTAGTCGTTTAATTTCTGTTTGTGTTCGTCACAACGAGTGCACCCTACTCATTGTGACGTGTCTGTATCACCATGTTTTCGCATCTGTTCATATCATTTTTATCTCACATCATTTTATTTTGTTATTTTCTTATTTGTGTTGTAAATGGGGGGGGATTCTTATTGGACTCCCCTTACTTGGACTCCATGTAATGGGCCCATCATGGGCCTATATGAGGCCATGATGGGACCACGTCCTGTTCAGATCTGGATTCATTTGTTTGGCAGTTACTCCATGTCCAGGTCTCACCAAGAGAAAGAAGAAGAAGGAGAAGGAGAGGAAGAGGTGGGAGAAGGAGAAGGGAAAGGGAAAGGAGCACGAAGGAAATAACCAGGGTGATGCCACCTGTTGTGGTTGTTCTCACCGCAGCATCAACGCCTTCTTGGATCAGGTCCCTGCATGCATCGGCTTGATCTGTCCACACCGTTGACTTTCGCTCGACGTGGGCGGGTTCGCGACGGTCAGCAGCACCGTGCGGGGGAGGACTGTTGCACCCTGGACGATACATCGCGGCCGCCCAACAACCCGCCTCCTGGATCGTGTGTTGACATGATCTGTTGATGTGTGCTGTCGGTCGAACTCCATCATTTGATCTTCTAGCAAACTCGGCATTTGGAACAACGATTTCAACCTTGCGGTTCTACCTGACGCACGATACGTGCATGCTGCATGTGGCTCTGACCGCTGACTCTCAGTGCTTCCATAGACGTTCGACGTGATCCCATCACCCTAACGAGCAAAGTACGATCACGTGGTTGAAATCTAGCCGCGCGATTCATGCCATTATGCCCAAGGTGGTGATTTTGCTGATCTTGTTTGAGCCGACCAGGATCGACGAAAGTCGCTGACGTTGCCTTACGGGTGGATTCTTGGTCTGAGGCTGACCTTGCGCCCTCGCCACTTAGTTGGTGTACTACAACTAGCTATCATCGGCAATCCCCCATTGCCTCAACTTAGCAAGGCTGCCCGCCCTCTCGATCACGACTTATACGCGGGCGATGGGACTATACTGCTGCTATTGGGTGCCTTGTACTGGACCAGCCTCGCCCAACATCGTTGATGCCATGAAGTTGCCATCCACCGCTCGGCTGTTCACTACGTCCGGCCTTGTTAGCTGTCACTGGTTCGCCATTGCAACATACAGAAAGTTCAGCACAATCCTATCGCCCACCATCTGCTCGATTGAGTGCACCTGTGCGTTGCAACGTTTGTCGTGATTTTTGAGCTATCGTACCACATCACATTCCGCCAGTTGTTGCACCGACATGCACCTACCGATGATCTGCCAACCGCCACTCGTGTTCGCCACCATACTCCACCCGTGCCAACCCACCTCTAGATTATCTGTTGGACTCAACCGCCGTTTGAGCCATTTTGCTGTCGACCGGCTCAGCAATTCCACCTTGATGACTCTCAATAAGTCATCAAATATTTAGACTTTTAAGTATCAAAGCATCAAGAATATTTAGTTAATTCATGTGAGTTGTCATGCATATGCATTATTTATAAAATTACTAACCCCACTTGATTCTTCGAATCAAATGGATTATGTTTGACATTTTTTGGTTAGTAAGTTCAGAAACAGGTTAAGACAACCAAAGGAGGACGACAAGAATCAAGAGGAGTTGGCGAAAATTCAAGAAGAAGAAAATTCCAAAAATGCCCCGGGGCATGTGTTAAGAGAAACCTATAAATACTCTCTTGAGAGTTCATTTTGAGGTTGTCCAGAATTTCTCTCAAGGGAGCTAGGGCTTAGAGAGGAAGATTTTCTGCAGACCCTCCAGGAGCTGATGAGCTTTGGAGTTGGAGAGGAGGAACGAGCTGAAGAGTAGCTGGGGATTGAAGACCTCCGCCTCGCCGCAAGGACGTGACTCTTGGTCGGAGCGATTTCTCCAGTTCCAGCTGTGTAATTCTCTCCATTTCAGACAAGCTAGGTTGGGTGGGAAGATTCACACCAGTGATCTTCCAACATTTCCAACAGAGATTGTTTCGTTTTTGATTTCATCTTGAGTTTCTGTTTGTTCATCTCCATTCCCCTTCCATTCTCCAAAGAAACCTTGTTGCTCCTTATTGTCTAGGTGAAATCGTCTATGGCAGCAACTTCCAAGCAGCCAACCAGCAAACAGCTGCCTGGTTTCCAGCAGCCCAGTTGCAGCTTCCTGGGTGGCGACCTGGCTGCTAGCAGCCAAGTCAGGCGACCAGGGCTATAGCCTCGGTCACCAGCAGCTCGGCGACGGCAGCTTGCGCGGCGACCTAAGCTGCGAGCAGCCAAGGCGCCGGCAGCGCGTGCCGGCGACAAGCGCGAGCGCAGCGCTGCCAGCAGCGTGAGCCACCAGCAGCTCGCACTACGGGCCACCAAGGCAGCCAACAGCGCGAGCTGCAGGCAGCCTCGGCCGCTAGCTGTTTGGCTGCCAACAGCACTCGCTGTTGGCAATCAAGGCAGCTAGCAGCTCAAGCTGCTAGTAGCCTACGCCGCTAGCAGCTAGGCCCACCGGCTGCTCAGGTTGCCACGGCAACCGGTTGGCACCCCTGCGCGCAGGGTGTTTGCTCAATTGCCTCACAAGGCATAAGCAAACTGTCAACAAAGAAAATTCTCTGCTGACGGTTCTGCTCAATTGAGTTTTGCCAAGATATCTCTGTAAAACTTAACTGAAGATAATTTGACTGAAGAATTGATTGAATCAATACTTGTAAGGAAATCTCTGCAACTTATTTTGAAGAAAATTTCTACAGAGATTAACACTTAGAATTAGAGAACTGAACAGACTGATTGAATAGAAAAGAATTTTCTGCTGTTTTCTCTGCTCCCTGTGGATCGACCCTTGCTTGCTAAAGGCTGTGAGGTTATAAATTTCGTTGCATAAAGCTCAATCCTCACTCGAATTCAACTGATAAATAACCAGTAAAAAACACCCCAAAATTGAGCTTATCACACCTCCCCTTGCTCAACTCAGCTCCCACTATTGCCCCTGCGTCGCTATACCACCGCCAATTGAGCCTCGCCGTGCCCTTCAGCAACGGCACGCCTCCACCTTCTAGTCTGCACCGGTCCATGCAAAATCAAAGACACTGACGACGAATGACGCCACTGATGAGGTACTTCATTCCTTTTGCTCGTCTGTTATATTACTTCTTACAATATATTTTTGACTCCACTCCACCGCGCTTGGGTTAGAATTAGGCGAGAGAAAATTATCGAGATAACTACAATTTGAGCATCTTCCTAGGTATGGGCCAAGCCCGCTCGCTACGTGCGAGCCTCTACAAAATTATTCTGTTCAGCACCGTAGTCACCGTCGTCGCTCTGACGAGGGTCAGAAGGTCACCATCATCGTCATCGGTTGGTTGCTCCGGAGCTTAAAACTCGATGAATCCCTACTAGTTGGCCCTGCATGTACATTTCATCTAGGTCATTCGCATCACGTAGTTACATTCACTTAGTGATTTACCCGTCAGACGACGCCATCGACGACGTCCGACATCAGGCAGACTATTTATTTGGCTACCCGATGGCACCGCGGGACCCTGATAACACCCTAATTTCGGTCTTTATTTCATGTTATTAGCATGATTTATGCATTTAAAAGGCTTAAATTTGGGTTGTTATCATATATTTACACAAAAATAATGCTTCCTAGTAATTTCTGATTTTTCCCTAATTTTCTGTTAATTATATGAATTTTTAAGGATTTATTGAAGCTCGAAATAATTATTTTTGGATGAAAATGGCACATTCAAAAGTTGATTTCGACATTTATCAACATGGGAATTAATCAGGGAATTTTCTAGAATTTTCTAGAATTTTTTACGAATTTTTAGGAATTTTCTGGGATTTATTTCAAGAAGAAATGCATTTATTCTATGAAAAAGGGCATATTTATAAGAGAAAAAAATATATTTATGCAATTTCTAGACTTTTTGGGGCCTTTTGCAGCGTTTAGTTGCAAAAGACCCTAAAACAACTCTCGATCGCCACGGCAGGCGTAAAGATCCTATTTAAAATCATTCAGGGTTTTATTGCAATTTTTAATATATATTTTTAATGTTTTAGGAGAAATCGGAGGAGAGAGTGCGCCAGGCATATACGCAATTACTTTTGGGCGGCGTCCAAAAGCAATTCCAGGCTTTTAAGGACTTTTCTGCAAAAGGAGGATTCAAAATCGCCAGCCAATGAGAGAGCGACACGTCATTGCGTGTTTAAAAACGAAACTAATAAATAAATCAATTTTAAATCCAATGGATTAAATTGGTTTAAAATTGATTTATTAATAACTTTTGATCCTGAAGTCCGATTGAGATGATTTTTTATGGATTTGTTCGTCTTGATCCTCTTTCTATCTGTATGGTTAGATCATTCAGATCTAGCATACATGGATAGATAAATATTAAGTACTAAACGGGGTAAAATGGTGATTTTTACCCTATAACCTAAGTATAAAAGCTGAATTTCGAGAGGGGGAGCTCATTCTAGATGGTGCTCTATCACAGCTGCAAGACAGAGAGGAGCTCTAGCTTGGATCAAGTTATCTGGTACTTTTTTTCCTTTATTGTATTTGAACTTTTATGCATTTTGAATGAATTAGGTTAAGTTGTTTGTTTCTTCATCTCTATTCTGATCTGAACTTCTAAATCGCTTGGCTTGAGCGGCATGTACAAGCCCTGATTAGGATTTAGAGGAGAAATTGAGGGATTTACCTTGGCATTCAATTGCATTCCAAAAGAAAACTCTAAAAAATTTAGTTTTAATTCTTAGGAGATTAAGATTTCCCTTTTTATTTCTGATTTAGCAAATTCTCAAAACCAACCAAAACTTAAATCAAAAATTTCTTCCAACCTCTCTAATTGAATTCTTTGATCCATCCAATTGGATCAATTAATTCAATCTAGAGCCCACATTTCTTCTTTTCATCTCATCTCTTCTACCCCCCTCTCTAAATTCTCACCTAATTAGGGTGACTTGATCCTCATTGAAGATCAAATTCACTCTAATTAGGATCTAAAACACCAAAAATAAAATCAAATTGAAATTCCTACTTGCCTCCCTTGGACGACACTCATACTTATCACTATACATATTAAGTAGAGTTTTATAAATTTTATTGCATAAGCCAAAAATTCACAACGACAAGGGCTAAAAATTTTGCGTAATTTTCACCCCTATTTTTGGCTAATCAATTGGCGCGCTGCCGGGGAAGCAACGCTAAGGAAATTCAATTGGTAATCATTTCTATCAATTGAGTGCTTTAAAATTTTCAAAATCGATTTTGGTTTAATTTTCTCTAAAGTGCTTAGTATTCATCTAATTTTTATTATTGCACTACATTGTATTGCTTACAATAGATAATTTTTTTTTTTAAGCATATGAAGCAACCATGTCTCACTATGATGGAAAAAGTTCTTATTATTATGAGTTGCATCAAAATTATCACCATGATCATTGTCTTTATGAAAATTCACAATGTGAATATTTTCTTGATCTTGGAGATTCCTGGCATCATGATGAAAAAAATTATTGTGGCATCAATCCTTATACGTATGATTGTGACCATTCAAATGAGGCCTTCCCCAATCTTTATGAGCATTCATATTATCCTAAATCTAGTGAGGTGACGACCCCTAAATTTTCGTCATAATAACCACAATCATGGCTTCCACACTCATGCCATATCCCCTTTGGAATATCCACACTATGAGTGGGGCAATCACCATCTTTAGTACTTTCCTCTACAATTTCATTGCAAAATGCATCATCTTCATTTTCCAACGAGCATCATGTGTTTGTTAATGAGTTTGAAAGGATTCAACAGAAAATTTCTCAACTTGATGACTCAAGAGAGTGACCAGTTTATGATGAATTATTTTCTTGAATATGAGGATGTTTTCAAACATGAATGTCTTTCCAAAATGATTCTACTTCATGATATGATTAGAGGGTTTCCTACTAAAACAAATGATTTTCATGAAAGGGGAGAATACTTCTTAAGGATCTTACATATGGAGAAAGATATTTGTAAATTTTTGAAGGATTTATTAGCAGAAAGTGGTCCCCTCGAGGAAGATTATTTTCTCAGAAAAATGAAAATTATTAAGATGGAGATTTCTGAAATCTTGAATTTACATTTTTATGAAGAGGAAATATATGGGTATGAGGAATCACAATCAGATGCTTCTAAGTTAAATTTTCAGGATGACATGCGAGAACGATGGAAAGAGATGAGGAAGTTAAGTTTGCAAACACCCATCCTCATTTGGAAGAGTATCAACCTCCTATTCCATTTCCAGAAGCACTATGTACTGGAATTGTATGTAAACCCATATATAATAGGAATGGAGAAGAAATGAAACAATTTTCAAGACATGATTCTTTTGGAAAATTGTGCAAGGATAATTTTGGGGAATCAAGGATCTCAATGGAAGAAGTGGATGAAATAATCTCTAACATCTACATGTTGTTTCTTGATGACAGAAATCATGTGAAGGAAAATAGCAATTTGAAGGCTTCCATGAGGATGGTATTGATGGATATAGAAATGGAAAAAGAACTTTGCAATACGCCAAATGAATTATTTAAATTTCAACCTAGGACAAGGATGAAAAAAATTTGTGATGAAGTTGAGGTTGAACCTTTCTTATGCAAAATTCTTTTACAGATTGGCGTGATCATTTATTTGAATTGAAATGGCAATCTTCTAGTAACGTTTTCTTTGCATTTGATCTCTTAAATGTTTTACATTTGTGGACCAAAATTACAAGGAAACCTATTCTTAAATATAGGTATGTACACATGGGAATTGAGTTTCTCATACAAAGTCCTTTGAGTTTAGCTTTATGATTGAGACGATCTTTAGTTCGATTTATTCTGCTTTTTCTAATGGGAACTGGGATCCTTTTCCAGTTCTCCTTTATGTTTTTTTTTCCTATTTCTTTAGCTGTACCAAGTAGGTGGAACCCACATGAAGGAGGAATCAAGGGATGCAACCTTACCATAAGGGGGAGCGGTTTTGAAGATTTGTCCACAACCTGATCTTTTAGGACCCAAGTCCTCAACTTGAATTCTCTCTTCAATTTCTATGTTTAAAGACTTCAAATATTGTTTTTCATGTGCAACCTCTATCAGTTGTGTTGTTGTGTTTTTTATCAGGATGTTGACCAAGTTGGAGCAATCATGATGTACGACGCAACACAACTTATTTCAGGATTTTATATCTATCATCTCAACGCGAGCCACACGTCCATCCCCACTGTTTGCCATTCTCTCCCTCAATTTTTATTTTCATTATTTTCTTAGTTATGCATTGAGGACCATGCATGTTTTAGAAGGGGGGGGAGCTAGTTCATTTAAACTGGTCAACTATGACTTATACATTTAGTTTTGAGGAATATTATATGAATTGAACCTGCCTAAAAATAATTAACATGCCTCTAGATGAATCAGAAATTTTCATCCAATGGTTTGGGAACATGTGTAGAGAAGTTAAGCTCCTAGAGCGGATCATGAGCATGTTAGAGGTGGAACACGTGATTTTGAGCAATGTGGGTTCAATTTCAAATTGGGGAGAGTGTCTAGTAGGTGATTAGATGATGGAAAGTCAAGGGTAGAAGCTCTATGCTTCAAAGGGGAGTGACGAGTGAACTGAGAGCCCCCATTCCATCAACTCTAATAGCCGATCCCACTTATGCATTTCGTCTCCCCATTAGCCTACTTTCATTCCAAAATAGTGAGCAGCCATTCTCCGAGTCCTATGCACGGAATCCACCACTTCATTCACCTTATTGTTCCACACGCTTCACGCCATATCCATCACAACTTGACTTCACCACCTTGCTTCCGCTACCGAGGATATGCTTATCTCCCAAGTACGTCTATCTCCCTTTCCACGGTATCACTACGATACTGCCTCTTTGTATCTTTTCTGTCAATAATTCGCTCTGCATCATCTAAATCTCGTTCTTCTATCGCTTCTCCATAGACCAATGTGATTGTTATGACACTCATGCTAGTTGTGATAAAATATTTAAAAAACCATTCAAGTCATGGAAAGTGTTTCATTTGTTGTTATCCTCTTTGTTTGATATACAAAAAAAAAAAAAAAAAAGAAGCGAAAAAAAAAGGAGTTTGAAAAAAAAAAAAAGAAAAAAAAAAGACAAGAGGAATGAGAAGAAGACAAAGAGAAAGGAGGGGTTTGACTTGCACCATTTCTGGTTTTGACTTTCAATTTAGGGCAAGATGGTCTTTATTCTCTATATCATCACATTGGTCTCATCTCTTCTATCTCCCTCACTTCCTCTAAAAATCTTGGGAGTAGGTTATCCAAGGTAGCACAGCACCCGTTGGACCATAAATCTCTCATTGTTCATGCTCACCCTAATTCTTTCACAAAGTCTCATTCTCCCCCATCACAACTCTATCATATATTATTCTCGTTGTGTTCAATATTCTGTGCTCAACAGGAGGAGGAAATGGCTTCTTCTATTCTTAGGAAAGAAAAGGCTAATGGAGAGGCAAGTACTAGGTGGCCGTCACCGGGAGAGAGTGATCTTGCTCGCTAGAGATGTGAGGCCAGCTGCACATGAGTGGAGAGAGTTTACCTGAGGGTATAGCGTTATACCTAGAAACAAGTACACTCCCTTCTCATCCACTTAGGCATCCAAGCCAAGGAGAGAGAAACCCCACATTCCTGAAAAGGTCGGAGCTCAAAATGTCATTTAGTGTTTTAGTTCGGCTTGTGATTGATACACTTAACACTTCCCACACTTGTTGTCTAACTTACAGGATGAAAGAGATGATAATTCAGCAAAGTACATAGATGTTGCTAAGGGACTAGCAATGTCTAAGTAGGGGGGTATATGATAACACCCTAATTTCGGTCTTTATTTCATGTTATTAGCATGATTTATGCATTTAAAAGGCTTAAATTTGGGTTGTTATCATATATTTACACAAAAATAATGCTTCCTAGTAATTTCTGATTTTTCCCTAATTTTCTGTTAATTATATGAATTTTTAAGGATTTATTGAAGCTCGAAATAATTATTTTTGGATGAAAATGGCACATTCAAAAGTTGATTTCGACATTTATCAACATGGGAATTAATCAGGGAATTTTCTAGAATTTTCTAGAATTTTTTACGAATTTTTAGGAATTTTCTGGGATTTATTTCAAGAAGAAATGCATTTATTCTATGAAAAAAGGGCATATTTATAAGAGAAAAAAATATATTTATGCAATTTCTAGACTTTTTGGGGCCTTTTTGCAACGTTTCGTTGCAAAAAGACCCTAACAACTCTCGGTCGCCACGGCAGGCGTAAAGATCCTATTTAAAATCATTCAGGGTTTTATTGCAATTTTTAATATATATTTTTAATGTTTTAGGAGAAATCGGAGGAGAGAGAGTGCGCCAGGGGCATATACGCAATTACTTTTGGGCGGCGTCCAAAAGCAATTCCAGGCTTTTTAAGGACTTTTCTGCAAAAAGGAGGATTCAAAATGCGCCAGCCAATGAGAGAGCGACACGTCATTGCGTGTTTAAAAACGAAACTAATAAATAAATCAATTTTAAATCCAATGGATTAAATTGGTTTAAAATTGATTTATTAATAACTTTTGATCCTGAAGTCCGATTGAGATGATTTTTTTATGGATTTGTTCGTCTTGATCCCCTCTTTCTATCTGTATGGTTAGATCATTCAGATCTAGCCTACATTGATAGATAAATATTAAGTACTAAACGGGGGTAAAATAGTGATTTTACCCTATAACCTAAGTATAAAAGCTAAATTTCGAGAGGGGGAGCTCATTCTAGATGGTGCTCTATCACAGCTGCAAGACAGAGAGGAGCTCTAGCTTGGATCAAGTTATCTGGTACTTTTTTTCCTTTATTGTATTTGAACTTTTATGCATTTTGAATGAATTAGGTTAAGTTGTTTGTTTCTTCATCTCTATTCTGATCTGAACTTCTAAATCGCTTGGCTTGAGCGGCATGTACAAGCCCTGATTAGGATTTAGAGGAGAAATTGAGGGATTTACCTTGGCATTCAATTGCATTCCAAAAGAAAACTCTAAAAAATTTAGTTTTAATTCTTAGGAGATTAAGATTTCCCTTTTTATTTCTGATTTAGCAAATTCTCAAAACCAACCAAAACTTAAATCAAAAATTTCTTCCAACCTCTCTAATTGAATTCTTTGATCCATCCAATTGGATCAATTAATTCAATCTAGAGCCCACATTTCTTCTTTTCATCTCATCTCTTCTACCCCCCTCTCTAAATTCTCACCTAATTAGGGTGACTTGATCCTCATTGAAGATCAAATTCACTCTAATTAGGATCTAAAACACCAAAAATAAAATCAAATTGAAATTCCTACTTGCCTCCCTTGGACGACACTCATACTTATCACTATACATATTAAGTAGAGTTTTATAAATTTTATTGCATAAGCCAAAAATTCACAACGACAAGGGCTAAAAATTTTGCGTAATTTTCACCCCTATTTTTGGCAAATCAGACCCCTAACGGGCGGCCTATTCTGAGCCGCCTATATGGTGGCCCATTTCGAGCCTTTTGAGGGCCCCCCAGTACCCTTTATGGAGGGACCATTTCGGACCACCTGAGGACTCCACAGGATACCTAATGGGCGGCCCATTCCGGGCCAGCAAGAAGTAGAAGACCGCAACAACCCCCAGAGAACAACCTCTGTAGATGGAATAGGGTTGTTTTTAAACCCAACACCCTAGACACTGGTTAAGCATTTGAAAACAACAGATAGTTTTTTAGCTAACACTGGTTAAGCTTTTAATCACAACCTATAGTTTTAAACCTAACCCTGCTTAAGCATTCAAACCCAACATATAAATTTTAACCCAATAGATAGTTCTAACCCAATGTATAGATTTTAACCCAACGGACAGTTTTTAACCCCATATTGTGCTGAATAATTGTTGTCTACTCCCCTCTAACTCTTTGTTCCTCTCTATCCATGAGAGATTAATTGGCGGTTGGGAGGAGGGACAATGAGGATTCAGCCGCAGGAGCAACGACGACACGCTCCCTTTACGATCCCTCTCTACGTCGGTACGTCTCTTTGTCGATCCATCTCTCCATCTCTCTGAAGCTCTCTATATCTTGATCTATCTATTTTCAATCTCAATTTGTCTTTTACGCTCTCTCTGTATTTATAATAATTTCCTCAGTCTCGTTCTCACGATCTCTCTCTCTCTCTCTATTTCTCTCTTAATCACGCTCTCTGTGTCTCTCTATATAATCCTCTCTTAATCACACTCTCTGTGTCTCTCTATATAGTCCTCTCTTAATCACGCTCTTTCTTTGTCTATATATTTATCTCTTAATCACACTCTCTATATCTCTCTCTCCCAATTTCTCTTAACTTCACGCTCTCCCTCTCTCACGATTTCCCCCTATCCTATTTCTTTCATGATCCCTCTCTCACAGTCTCTCTCTGTGTATTTCTCGTTTAATCTCTCTCTCTGCTCCTCTTTAACCTCTATCCCATGCTCTCTCTCTATTTCTCTTTTAATCTATCTGTCTCTCTCTCACACACACACACACTCTCTCTCTATTGCTCTTCTAATCTATCTGTCTCACGCTCTCTCTCTATTCCTCTTTTAATCTATCTGTCTCACGTGCTCTCTCTATCTATTCCTCTTTTAATCTATCTGTCTCGTGCTCTATCTCTCTCTCAATTCCTATTTAAATCTATCTCACACTATCTCTCTTCCTCTTTTCAGCTCTCTGTCTTACGCCATCTCTCTCTCCCTCTATTCCTCTTTTCACTCTCTCTTTCTATTCCTCTTTTGATCTATCTGTCTCATGATCTCTCTCTATTCCTCTTTTAATCTATCTGTCTCATGATCTCTCTCTATTCCTCTTTTAATCTATCTGTCTCATGCTCTCTCTCTCTCTATCTCCCAATTCCTCTTTAAATCTGTCTCACGCTCTCTCTCTATTCCTCTTTTAATCTCTCTGTCTCAAACCATCTCTCTCTCTATTCCTCTTTTCATCTCTCCATCTCATGCCATCTCTCTCTATATTCCTCTTTTCACTCTCTCTATTCCTCTATTCATCTCTCTCCCTCTCTCTCTCTTTCTCACACACACACACACTCTCTATCTATTACTCAAAATCTCTTCAATGGGCCATCCATTGTTTGGGCCTCTCGTGGACCCCGGGGACCCCGAAGAAGCGGCCCATTTCAGGCTGCCCATTTTTGGGGCCGCCCGAGGGTCTCAAAGGACCCTAAATGGGCGGCCCCTTCTTGATCAACGTCTTTGTCTATCTGATGTAACACGCCTGCCGGGATCGAGCGGCGCGCATTAACACCACAAGGAATGGAGGGCAGTGCGACGGAGCGGCAGCGCGGGGCGGGAGCTTCGACAGTGGTTGCGGAGTGGACCCGGCCACGTTCTGCTATCTAGCTACAAAGGCGTCGTTGGTGCCGAGCGGCGGCTGTATATCCTACTGCGATCATCTACTTGCAGCGGTAAACAGGCGGCGGCGTGTCATCCAACGTGCGTCTCTTTTGAGGCTCATCTAGGAGATCGGAGGAACGGGTAGGTGGCTACGGACGGTACAGCGGCATAAGGCGGCTGCCTTCTACATTCGGTCATCGGGATTACGAAGGCTCATCTAGGAGCTGTAACTAACTATGGTTCAATCTAAGAAGGCTCTAACTAACTACGGAGGACTACGCTCCTCAAAACTCTTCTAACGGGCTCTAAGGCGCGTACGGCGCTGGTAGCTACTGTGGGGCACGTAGGCGCGGGTACGGAACTCTAAATCGTGCGTGAAAGGGATGTCGACGGCGACGCACGATGATCATGGTGACGGAAGCAAGCGATGGTGGCAGGGTCAGCTAAGGGCGGACGAGGGGAGGAGAGTAGAAGAGGCGACCGAGGCGACTAAAGGGGCGGAGGGCGTATGAAGTGACCGAGGGCCGAGGGATGACCGACGGCTATCTAGGCGGCCGAGGGTGACCGAAGGTGACGTGGGTCGGCCAGAAGATGTTGAGGCGGCTGAGGCCGCCGAGGGCAACCGGGGCGGCAGAGGGCGCTCGAAGCAGACATTGTCGGTCGGAGAAGGCCGGACGGGTTGGAGGCCCGTGGAGGGCCGGCGGCGGACTGGCGGTCGACGGTCGGGCGTTCGATGGTCGGGCGGCCGACGGCGGTTGGTAGGAGGACGGCCGTCGCTGACCGTGGTGTCCGGGGCGGGCGCAAAGGCCGTTTGGCCCTAGCGGCCACAAAGGCCGAGGCGGCTGTCGAGGCCGGGGCGGCCGCGGCAGTCGCTGCAGTTGCGGAGGTCGCGGCTGTCCGGCGGTCGCTACGGTCGCGGCGACCGTTAGGGCCACGGTGGCCACGGCGGCCGTGCAGGCCAGGGGCCGCAGCGGCGGTCGCGGCGGGCGCAGTGGTCGCTGCGGTCACAGTGGTCGCTGTGGCTGCGGTGCTGCTCCGGCGGCTGCAACGTTGACGATGCCGGCGAAGGTGGCGGCGAATCGCTCGAGGGAGCCATAGATGTCGACGAGAGCGGCCGTGGCGGCTCATAGCTGCGAGGGCGGCGGACATGGCGGCGCCGGCGAAGGCGGCGCCGGAGCTCTGGCGACGGGAACAGAAGGAAGCCCTAACGCCCAAATTCGAAGTGGCAATTTCGTAATTTTGGCCAACTTCGAAAATAAGCTAAAATCCCTCAAAAAAATACTCCTAAAAATTCCTAAAACTCAAAAAGACAAAAGACTACATTTTGGAAACTCCCAACTGCGATTTTCAATTCTTCTTTGGGTGCTTTCATACATGGGCACCCTCCCCTTTATAGGGAAGGAGGGACCATATCCGTTATGGAAGGTGAAAAGACAAAAGAAATGAAACAACAAACAAAACAAAAAAGTAAGGAAGATATTTCCTTAAGGCTTGATGGTCCCCCATCACTATCTCTCTCTATTTCTCTCTTAATCACGCTTTCCCTCTCTCTATATATATTCCCTCTCTTAATCATGCTTTTACCATAGGACCTCTTATGGGCGGCTCATTTCAGGCCGCCCGAGGGCCAAACAGGATCCCAAATAAGCGGCCCATTTCAGGCTGCCCATTTGTTTGGCCGCCCGAGGGGCCAACACGACCATGAATGGGCGGCCCATTTTGGGATACCAAAATGGCGGCCCATTTCAGGTGGGCCCGAGGCCACGTGGGACCCTTGATAAATTGACCCTTAATATATCTTGTTCTCCCTTTATTTCTCTGTCAATCCCTCTCTCTCACGCTATCTTTCTCTCCCTATTTCTCTTTTTATCTCTCTTTGCTTCTGATGTCGGACGTCATCGGGGATGTCGTCTGGGACATTCGGCGCCGTTGACAGTGTCGTCGTCCTAATGGGTTATGCGGCTACGATGCAATAAATGAGTGCCCTATGTATCGTACGTGCAGGCTCCGACTCGAGGGAGGTGTCGAGCTCCAAGCTTGGATGGGGTCACCGGGTGACGGCGACGGTGACCTCTCGAACCTTGTCGGAGTGACGAAGGAGTCTACGGCCGAACAGAATCTATCGGTAGGGCTCGCACGTAACGGATGTACTCGTCCGCACCGTTAAGACACTCAAATGTCGTAGTTCTCTCTCAATTTATCTCTCACCTACCTTGCTTGAGCCCGGTGGAGTCAAAATGAAAGTATAGTGCAAAAGGTAAATAAATGAGCATTAGGAGAGGATGACGTACCTCGTCGGTGTGTGGCTCGTGGTGCAGAATTTGTCGACAGTTGGCGGCGGTCAGAGCAGGTGCGGCGGAGAGTTGCCGGAGAGTCAGCGGCGGCTCGAAAGGCTAATGGAAGTCGGAGCAGTTAATGGAAATCAGAAGAGAAGTACGTGCGGAGGAGACAAGTCGTAGCGGACCAGCCCTACTGATTGGCGGGGAGGATCTAGCAATCACGCTTCTTATGGAGAGAACTAGTGTGATAGGATGCTGGCGGCGATAGTGGGTGGAGGCAACCACAGAGGAGTCATCCCGCTGGGCAGATGAAGCTGAATTCACACCTCTTGGTACCCAAACGGGGAAGAGATCGTTGGACAGCTAGGTGTCACCGCCGGTCATCCTTGTCGACCTAATGAACCCCACGAGGGCCGCAAAATGCCCAACAACCCGACGTCACATTTTACACTACGATACTTCGCTATGCAACAAAGTTCTCTGTGCGATCCCTTCGGCGCTCTAAAGAGCTCCACGGTCTGAGTATTTTATGCGGTACCGTTCTCCTCTCCCTTAGGTGCAAACAGCGCGAACCACGTTCACAAAGGGGCAGGAAAGTGATATCAGTGTCGCCGAGGCAATACGCGAGTAACCTATTTGGTTCTCTCCCCGTTGCCCATGTTCAGCGGTCAGATTTCTCCGACCTGTATTGGGTGTACGGGGGGGAGAAGAGGGTAACAAATGGGCGTGGATACTTCCCCAACCAAGTAGAATCCGGGTGCTGCAGAATGATTGCACCAGACAACACCACGACACCCTGATTGGCGTCCGTTCGTGCGGTATGCGGTAGAATCTTCCTTCTCACGAGATTCAGAAGCGTAGTCTATGTGCACGAGCTGGAGACCTTGGGACGGGTGGCGATCTAGAGAGGAAGATGGTATGGCAGTTCTTCAAGCATAGTCGCCGATCGTGAATTCCCGATATACTCGCCCCCATTTTTTTTTTAGCGCCTTCTCTCGTGGACGATCCTTCTTCTTGGATAGCGCAGAGACCAAGTAATGAGGAACACAATTCCTTAAAAAAATAATACCTAGTCTAAATTTTTAGGGCGCCCATCTCCTCCCTTATAAAGAGGAAGGAATGGGCCCCTAAATGGGTCAACAAAGGAGATGTCCATGGGGGGGCCCTTAAGTAAATGGACTCCCTCCATTACAAAACAAAGAGAAAGAAAGCCAAATAGGGAACAAGGGGAAATGACACGGACTATGGGCTCTTCCCCATGACGATGAAGAATGACGTATGGGACGAGTCACGAACGTGACAAAACATGATGATGTGAAAGGGGAAAATGCAAAAAAACACGAGAGAGAGCGACAAAAACAGAAATGATAACTCGAGTAACTTCACCCGGTCTTCAACATCGAGGGCGTGCGGCGCGGATGACATCGTTGACGATCCTTGATGGTGTGCGCCATCAGCTTCTTTCTCATTGGACCGAAGTAGAGAGAGAGATGGAGAGACCGAGGAGAGAGAAAGCGATAAAGAGATCGAGGAGAGAGAGAGAAATAAAGAGACCGATAAAGAAACTGAGAAGAGAGAGAGAAGAGAGAGAGATGGAGAGACCCAGGAGAGAGAGATGGAGAGGCTGAGGAGAGAGAGATGGAGACACCCAAGAGAGAAAGAGAGATGGATAGACGGAGGAGAGAGAGGGAGAGACAGAGAGACTGGGGAGAGAGGGATAGAAAGACTGAGAAGAGAGAGATGGAGAGACCGAGGAGGGAGAGAGATAAAGAGAAATGGAGGAGCGACAGAGGGGTAGAGAGACAGAGAAGTGAGAAAAATAGAGGGACTGAGGTGAGAGAGAGATGGAGGGACCGAGGTAGAGAGAGATGGAGAGACCGAGGGGAGAGAGAGATGGAGAGAACGAGGAGAAAAGTGGAGAGAGCGGGGAGAGAGAGAGGTGGAGAGAGCGGGGAGAGAGAGACGAAGAGACCGAGGAGAGCGAGAAATGAGAAATAAAAAATAACTGGAATGAGAAAATCAGCACTGAAGCATCTTTAAGTCATTTTCTATTAAATAACACTTACCCTCCGCCTTTTATCTGAAATATGTTTGAACCTGTTGATGCCCTAGATATTTCTATATGATACACAAATTTGAAAATGGTGTGAAGGCATCGAATGATGTAATATAGCAGATATTTATAGCAAGACAAATACATTAAGTCACTCTATGCATTTTTCTTAATCTTATTCATATGAAAGTTGAGAATGTAGTTTTGATAAATTTAAATTGGATCGCCTGATATGGATTAATTCTTAAGTGTAAATATGAATACTAATATTTTTTAGCCCATTAATTGGTTATAGTTTAATGATATAGTTTTGTCATTTCCTGCAAGGAGACTTGGATGCGTACAAAAGTAAAAAAATAGCAGAATATATCTAGATACGATGTAGAGGCGGAGCGGAGGTCTCATGAATTGTGTTGTTGAATAGGAATGCATAAGATATATATATATATATATATTCTGTGATGCCTCTAGGTATTCTCAATCGGCGAAGCCTCCACTGCCTTTGCTGAGGTGTTCTCAATCGGCAAAGCCTCCTTGGACTGAGCTGAGGAGTTCTCAATCGGCAAAGCCTCCAAGTACTGAGCTTAGGATTTCTCAATCGGTGAAGCCTCACAACCAATCCTTGCTCTCTCATTTATAATTTAAACTTTTTCTATAATGGTGTATAGGAGTTAGATTTACAGGTAATAAATTTAAATATATTATATTAGAAATAAAGAGAGAACACCTATAAATTAGTAGAAATAAAGAGAGAGAAAGTAAGCTTACTGGATTTTATTAAAATTTAGTGATATTTAGTTTTAAAATGTATTTTTATTTTGATTAGAAGTTTAAGTCAGGAATTATGAGTCTTCGAATAAGGGAACAGAAATCAAGACAGACAAAATGAGCTTATTGGATTTTATTAATTTTTAGTGATATTTAGTTTTGAAACGTATCATAGGAAGGCAAGAATTTGTTCTTGCCTTCCTATGATACGTGGGGTACATGGGCTGATAACACACTTATTTTCTGTTCTCATAAATTTTACCCCTATAAATTAGTACTAATAAGTGTATTATATATATATATATATATATGAAAATTTGATGAATAAAATAGCAACGTATTAACCACGTAAAAATGATAACTATGTATGGCTATTGACCTTATGCAAGATCAAATTATCAAATTCTTCATCAAAAAGGATGCTTGACGAGGGAATCATATGTGCACCATCCATCAGTAACATTTAGAGTTGTTAAGATATCGATAGCATGCATTCTATATGTCAATACCATCATAATTATGCATCTGAATAAGGAAATCAGTGTATAGTATCCTTATCTTAAACTTAGTGATGTTCTTCATGCATAACGCCTAATTATTATTAATTTTTATGTGATTTTAATGAAATTAAATGAAAGTATTATCCAAGAGCATGGATCTCAAAATATTATGGATTTTTCCCTTAGCTGTCATAATTTTGTAGATTTCTAAGCCTAGTATTAGGCCATTGGAGGCTTACTGTGGATCACTTAAGGCTTAGCGTATCAGCCCAACAGCTGCTAAAATCTTGGCCCAGTAAGGCCAGATATGAGCTACTTAAAAATTACAAGTTGGCCCAAACAATTGGCTCGTCTAGGCCTGATATTGCCTAAATAATTGGGCCAATAAATTGCTAAATAGTAGTAGCCCATTCTGTACCTAGTTTCCGTGCAATAAGCGACCATTATCTACCGACTAGAGCCCATGATCGGCCTAGTGGAGGCCCAGCTCGGTCTATCTATCTATCTATCTATCTATCTATCTATCAATCTATCTATCTATCTATCCATCTATCCATCTATCTATCTATCTATCCATCTATCTATCTATCTGTCTATCTATCTATCTATCTATCTATCTATCTATCTATCCATCTATCTATCTATCTATCTATCTATCTATCTATCTATCTATCTATCTATCTATCTATCTATGTATCTATCTATCTATCTATCTATCTATCTATCTATCTATCTATCTATCTATGTATCTCTACCTCGATCTCTGTTTCATGTTGTTATTTGGATTTACAGTTTAACAACAATATGCACAATCATTTAATTTACATAGAGGCATAAATTTAATTTTAGAGTTTATATGAGCATCAAAATTTAAAGAGGAATTGAAGAGAGAGAGATGGATAGACAGAGGAGAGAGAGAGCGAGGAGAGAGTAATTAAATGTACTTTCAGTGTCGAATAAAGATCAACTAGGAGAGAAATTATGCATTTATTTGTGCTTATTTATTTATACTTAAATGTAAGAAACATAAAAATTAAGAAAAATATTTCTTAATTTTATTAACTCAAATAATTTTGGATTTAGTATAAAATAAATGACACAATATATAAATTTGATAACTCAAAATGATGCGTCCTTGCATGCATGATACACTTGTTTACTACCGCGTAACTGAACTAAGAAACATACATGGATATATCACGTTGAAAAAGAATTAATAAAAATAGAGAACCTAGAATAAAGAGAGATGGAGAGACCAAGGAGAGAGATAAAGAGACCCAGGAGAGGATAGCGCGAGATCGAGGTAGAGAGAGAGAGAGACCGACGAAGAGTGAGATAGAGAGAGCGAGGAGATAGAGAAAGAGATTGACAGACTGAGGAGAGAGAAATGGAGAGACGGACGAGAGAGAAATAAAGAGGCCAAAGAGAGAGCGCGAGACCGAGGTGAAGAGAGATAGAGTGACCGAGGAAAGAGGGACAGTGATAGAGAAAGATATAGAGAGTGAGGTAGGGGGAGAGGCCGAAGTAGAGAGAGAGACCGTGCAGAGAGTAAGAGGTATAGAGAGAGATAGAGAGACCCTAGAGAGAGGCCGAGGTACAGAGAGAGATAGAGAGACCCAAGAGAGAGGCCGAGGTACAGAGAGAGATAGAGAGACCGTGGAGAGAGTAAGAAGTAAGAGAGAGAGAGATAGACAGACCATGGAGAGAGTGAGACCGAGGTAGAGAGAGAGATAGAGCGACCGAGGTAGGGAGAGATACCAAGGTAGAGAGAGAAATGGAGAGACCGAGGAGACAAAGAGATGGAGAGACCACAGGACCCTGAATGGGCAGCCCATTCTTTATCAAGCTCTCTCTCTCTCTCTCCATTTCTCTCTCAATCTTCCTTTCCCTTTCTCTCTATATATTCCCTCTCTTAATCACGCTTTCCCTGCAGGACCTCGTATGGGCGGCCCATTGGGGGCCACCCATTATTTGGGCTGCCCGAGGCCTAGCAGGAGCCCAAATCTGCAGCCCATTTTGGGCCGCAGATTTTTTGGGCCGGCCAAGGGCCTGGCAGGACTTCGAATGGGCAGCCCATTGCACGCCACCTATTGTTTCGCCCACTTGAGGGCCCAGCAGGACCCATTTTGTGGGCCACGCGATGGCCCCCTAGGACCAAAATGGCGGCCCATTTTGGGCCGCCTGAGGGCCCCTCGAGACCCTTGATAAATGGAACCATTTCAGACCGGCCAAGGACCCGGCAGGACCTCAAATGGGCAGCCCAGTTCAAGATGCCCACTGTTTGGGCCACCCCCAAGGCCCAATAGGACCCCGGGGGACCCTCTAGAAACATACCATTTCGGACCACCCAAGGACCCCACAGGACCTGTGATTGCGGGCCGCCCATTGTTTAGGCCGCTCGAGGGCCTCGTAGAACCCTGAATGGGCGGCCCATTGCGGGTCGCCCATTGTTTTGGCTGCCCGAGTGCCTACAAGACCTCTAATGGGCGGCCCATTTAATGCTGCCCATTTGTTAGCCGCGTAAGGGCCCCGGAGGACCCCGAATGGGCGGCCCATTTTGGAGTGCCCATTAGTTTGGTCGTCGGTGGGCCCCACAGGACCCCTAATGGGCGACCCATTGTGGGCCGCCCATTTCTTGGGCCCTCCGCGTCACCGCCCATTTTGGGCTGCCTGTTTATTGGGCCGCCCGACGACACCGCAGGACCTCCAACGGGCGGCCCATTCTGGGCTGCCTGTATGACGGCCCATTTCAAGCCGTTTGAGGGCCCCATGGTACCCTTTATGGAGGTACTATTTCAGACCACCCGAGTACCCTGCAGGATACTTAATGGGCGGCCCGTTCAGGGCCAGCAAGAATCAGAAAACCGCAGCAGCCCCCCCGAGAATAACCTCCATATATGGAATAGGGTTGTTTTTAAACCCAACACACTTAGACACTAGTTAAGCATTTAAAAGCAACGGATAGTTTTTAAGCGATGTCTCTCCATTTTGCTCACTCTCCTCGGTCTTTCCATCTCTCTCTCTCACCTCGGTCCCTCTATCTCTCTCACTTCTATATCTCTCTACCTCTTTGTCGCTCCTCTTTTTCTCCCTCTCTCTCTCCTTGGTCTCTCCATCTCTCTTGCTCACCTTGGTCCCTCTATGTCTCTCACTTCTCTATCTCTCTACCTCTCTATTGCTCCGCTGTTTCTCCATCTCTCTCTCTCTCTCTCCTCGGTCTCTCCATCTCTCTCTCTCACCTTGGTCCCTCTATGTCTCTCACTTCTCTGTCTCTCTACCTCTCTATCGCTCCTCTGTTTCTCCATCTCTCTCTCTCTCTCCTCGGTCTCTCCATCTCTCTCTCTCTCACCTCGGTCCCTCTATCTCTCTCACTTCTCAGTCTCTCTACCTCTCTGTCATTCCTACGTTTCTCCATCTCTCTCTCTGATGGGGAACCATCCAAATTTGAAGCCCTTGTCCATCCAGTTCGTCATGTGAAGGCTCACGCATAAGACCCAGCCTTCGGAGTACCTGGCCTCGTCAACGGCCCAACAAGGTTTGACGTTATCTTTACTTGCATTTCCTTGTTTAGTAGGCCATGTACGTCGGCCAAATATTTGTTTGTTTTTCTTTATTCGCACGTGTCTGAACCATTGTACAAACCTGCACGTTGCGCGTGTGTTAGCACATGTGTAGGTGTAGTCGTGTGCCGCTCTCTCTCTCCTATTCGGGGGCCCTAATTTTTAATTGGGCCTTTTTCTCCTTTATTTTTGAGGGGACAAGGCCCATAGTTGCCCCTATAAAAGGTGGGGCCTGCCCATAGGAAGAGAGAAGAGAAGAAGAATGAAAAAATGTGATTTTTAGTGATTTTTTTGTTTTTTTTAGTTTTTTACATATTTACGAAAATGCCACTGGGAAGTTAGGAGAGAGAGAAAGGAAACCCTAAAGTTCGCCGGTAACTGCCGCCGCCATCGCCGGAAACCGCCATCTCCGCCGTGCTCGCCAGAGTTCCGGCCATTGTTCCTAAGGCCGCCCCCCGTCGCCAAGTGCCGTCCAGCGTCGCCAGCGGCCGCCAAGGCCTGGCGCCAGCGTCGCCAGCGGCCGCCGCTGCCGCCAGCGGCCACCGACCGCCGTCGAGGCCGCCAACCGCCGCCAACGGCCGTGAGGACCCCGCGACCGTGAGGCGCCCGGCTGGCGCCAAGGCCGCCATCGGCCGTGAGGGCGCGGGGCCGCTTCGCTGCCGAGGCAGCTGCGGCCGCGGCCGCCGCAGCCGCCCGGCCGCGGCCGACGCGCCGCCGACTGAGATGGCCCAAGCCGACAGCGGCGGCCCAAGCCGACCACAGCCGCCAGGGCCGACCGCGGCTGCCCAGGCCTACCGCGGCCGCTAGGGGCCACCCGCCGCCACCCAAGCCGACTACGGGCGCCGTTCCTACGGCGTCGGGCCCGTGTCTGCACTGCGGCGACCCGCGGCCAATCAGAGACTACCGTGCGCTCTGCCATCGCCTAGAGGCCGTCGTCCCCCCATCGCCCAGAGGCCGCTGCTCCGCCGCCTGTCGCCGACTGGAGGCCGCCACTCCATGATTGACCTGAGGTCTCCGTCCCCGAGGCCGCCCCTCGACCATCCTGCCGCCATTCTCTCGCACGCGCCCGTCCGATCCTGCGGCCGCCCCATAGTCTCCCTTTGGACGCCTTGCAGCTGCCCCCGTGGCCGCGCCTCGGTCAGCCCCAGCATCCAATCTTGGCTGATCGTGGTGCCGGTCGCACCTCCTTGCCCTATGGCCACCGCACCTTGTTGCTCCCCTTCCAAGGTTGCCGACGAAGACACCCCCCAAGCCTACCGTTCTTAGTACGCTCTTGACTCCCCCATCGGCATTATATTATTTCTTTCAGTGCCTCCGAACGTTTTCTCCACTGCCGGGGTTAGATTAGTGATAGATAGGATTCACATTCTGAGGGTTAGGATTTCTTTCGGGAAGTCCTTGATTGGGACCGTCGAGGGTGTGTGCAAAAGCGGCAGTAGTCGAGCTCGCACCGTCGGCCTTCAACCCGATATCCGGATCATCAGGAGTCTAGTGGCATTCCCAGGTCCTGCTTGCCATAGCCTAGTGGATGTTGGTGCATGTCGACGCCGAATTCATACTTCTCATCGATTTTATTGTCGTATTATCATTAACATGACATCATCATTACTCGTCTCCGCTATATGATATGACCGCACTAGCCCTTCCTTTGGCGCAACACGAGTCGTTCGATCCGAGAATCCGGTCGAGTTACACCACACTCTCTCTCTCTGTCTCTCTCCTCGGTCTCTCAATCTCTTTCTCACCTCGGTCCCTCTACTCTCTCACTTCTCTGTCTGTCTACCTCTCTGTCATTCCTCCGTTTCTCCCTCTCTCTCTCTCTCTCTCTCTCTCTCTCTCTCTCTCTCCTCTGCCTCTCCATCTGTCTCGGTCGCTCTGTCTCGCCATCTCTCTCTCTTGTCGGTCTCTTTATCTCTTTCTCACATCGGTCTCTCCGTCTCTCTCAATCCTTTATCTCCATCTCTCTCTCTCCTCGGTCTCTAGATCTCTCTCTCTCTCTTCTTGGGTTTTCTATCTCTCTCCTTGGTCTGTCTCTCTCTCAGTCTCTCCATCTCTCTCCGTCTCTCTCTCTTCTCTGTCTCTTTATCTCTGTCTCTCATCGGTCTCTCCATCTCCCTCTCTCCTCGGTCTCTCCATCTCTCTCTCTCTCTTCTCGGGTTTTCTATCTTTCTCACTCTCAGTCTCTCCATCTCTCTCACATCGGTCTCTCTCTATCTCTCTCTCATTGGTCTCTCAATCTCTCTCTTTTCGGTCTTTCTATCGCTCTCTCCCTAGTCTCTCTATCTCTCTCTCTCCTTGGTCTCTCCATCTCTCTTTCTCTCTTGGGCGTCTCCATCTCTCTCCTTGGCCTCTCCATCTCTCTGTCTTCTCTCTCTCTTCTGGTTTCTTTATCGGTCTCTCTTCTCTGTCTCTCTCAATTCTTTGTCTCCATCTCTGTCTCTCTCATCGGTCACTCGATCTCTCTCTCTTCTCGGGTCAACAGAACAGAAAAAATGAAGCGAAGTAAACAGAACAGAAAAAATTAAGAAGGCGCGAGGGAGCAGAAGCTACGGAGCATAAGGTGCGGAAGCGGTGAAGATGAAGATTCAGACGAGCGAGCGGCGCGACGCGCGACGGAGCAAAGTAACGAAGTCAAAGAACGTTACGAAGTCAAAGGCGCTCAGGAGCGATGAAATGTTATCCATGTAAGCGGTGAATATATGCGGAAGCGGTGAATATATGGTACCTACTAAGCTCCCTTATGCTCCCGCTCGCTCGTCTGAATCTGAACGCTCGTCTTCATCTTCACGCTCGTCGCGCCTCCACTTGCTAAGGCTTTTCCGCGCTGGGCGGCTTTGCTCATGCACGAAGGGTGGGAGAGGTTCAGAGCGGAGCTCCAACCGGAGCGCCTAGCCGCAACCTAAGCGCTGGTTCTATCACGGTCAAGCAACCAAAGTCGTTCGGTGGTAAGAAGTTTTCTTTCATAAAAAGAAGGGGAACAAGCGGGGTAGAGGAATTGGTCGACTCATCAGGCCCATGACCTGAAGACTGCAGGTTCGAATCCTGTCCCCGCCTGTCAGATACTTTTTCTAAAAAAAAGGGTTAGAGGAGAGCAAGACGATAGATGGAAAGAGTGGATAACAAGAACTAGAATTGAACGAGCAAACGGAGTACGATGATCTTCATGCGATGCGTGAAGGTTATGAAATAACGAAGGAAAAGGGCGGTAGATGATAATGATAAAGAGCTAGCGTCTGGACGGGCGGGCGGAATGGATAAGCGAAAGGTGCCATGGTACCTACTAAAACAACTAAACTCGAGGCGCGGAAGCGGAAGCAGTGAATATTCTATCTCTCTCCTTGGTCTCTCTCTCTCTCTCTCTTCTCAATCTCTTTATCGCCAATAGAGTTGTGTTGGGCGTGTGCACGCACCAAGGCCTGCCGCGCGCGCGCCCGCGGGCTTGCACCCACACAAGGCTGCCCACCACTGTGTGGTCCCGGGTACTTGGCCGATTTTTGGCACCGGGGGCCTCCCGTGGGGGAAGGGCATGTGCCTAGGCATGCCACGTGCGCGCTTGGGGCCAGCACATGCACGCCACTGCCCATCATAGGGTGGCCCATGGTACTTAGCTGATTTTCAGCTCCAGGGGCCTCCCAGGGGGGCTGTGTGCTAGCGTGTGCGTGCGCCTGGGCCTGCCCCACACGCGCCCGGGCGCCAACGGCCGCACATGGCTGCCCATCACAGGGTGGCCCTCGCACTTAGCCAATTTTTGGCTCCGGGGGCCTCCGAGGGGGGCTGTGTGCTGGCGTGTGCACGTGCTTGGGCCTGGGCCGCGCGCTCCTGGTGCCAACGCCTGCACGCAGGTGCCCACCAAAGTGTGGCCCCTGGTACTTAGTCAATTTTTGGTTTCAGGAGCCTCTCGGGGGGGTCATGTGCGTGTGCCAGTGTGTGCGGGCGCTTGGGCGTGCCGCGCGCATCTAGGGGCCAGCGCCTGCACAAGGCTGCCCACCACAGTGTGATCCCCGATACTTAGCCGATTTTTTGCTCGGGGGGCCTCCGGGGGCAGATGTGTGGGCGCGCGCGCCTGGCTGCTAGTGCCCGCACGCGGCTTCCCACCATAGTGTGGCTAACTACATGGGAGGTTGCTCCCGGTACTTAGCCAGTTTTTTGGCTCCAGAGGCCTCTTGCGGGGGGCTGTGTGTGGGCGTGTGTGGGCACCTAGGCGTGCCGCGCACGCGCCCGGGCACCAATGCCTGCACGTGTACGCCCATCACAGTATGGCTACTCATGGGAGGTTGCCCCCCGTACTTAGCCAAATCTGGCTCCGGGGGCCTCCCCCGGGGGGCATGTGCATGGGCGCCTAGGCCTATGTCGCACATGCCCGGGTTCCACCTCTTGCATGCAGCTCCCTATCACAGGATGTCCCCCAATTCCTAGCTGATTCTTAGCTCCGGGAGTGTGCCATGGGAAGGCGTGGGGAAGCGTGGGCAGTTGCCTTAGCCTGCCATGTACCCACGGGCGCAGCTGCCTGGATGTGGGAGGCCGCCCGCAGTGCATAGATGATATTCGACTATTGGTGCATGTAGTGGGCGACTATGGACAAGGTGGTCAGGCGCCTCCTCCTGCAGGGTGGGCAGATACCCATGTTAGGTCACTGACCCAAGAAACACCCGGGCCCACCTGCAGTTGCCTAGGGCCGCCCAGGCTGCGGGGGCCCGCCCATACCCGCCCATGAATGCCAGCCGCCTGTAGCCTTCCGTGGCTGCCACGCCTTACCGTCGTCACCGGTCCCTCTCCTCATCGCCAGCTGCATGCTGCCGCTGCCATGCCCTGCCATCGCCAGTGCAGCTGCCAACTGCCAGCTGCCCCCCGACGCCGCACGCTACCGTCGTTGCGCTTGTTGCTATGACCGCTGCCCCTTACGCCGCCGAGCCTTGTTTTCGCTTATGCCGCTGCGCCTAATGCCGCTCCTGCCGTAGTGCCCTTTGGTGCGCCCACCCATGCGTTCGCCGCGGTGCCCATTGCCATGCCACCCTATTGCGCCCGTCGTTGCTCCATTCTTCCCGCCCTACGCCACTCTGCTGCTGCACAGTCATCATCCGACCGCTCGCTAGGCCACCTATCGGCCCCGTTATCTCTAATACAAACATCATCCCAGCCGTCGTGAATCAGGTACGTTCACCCTTTCTTTCCTCTTACGCATTCAATTATTTCTCTCAGTGCCTCCCGAGCGTATCTCCATTGTTGGGGTTAGTTTAGTAATTGATAGAAAGTGTTAGTGGGAATAGGTTTCTATTAGTACTATCTTGGTTGGCGCTTCGCACGGTGCACACACGAGCGGCACTAGTCATACTCGCACCGTCAGTCCTCAACCCGTCGTCCGGATCATCGGGAGCCTAGTGGCATTCTCAAGTCACACTTATTGTAGCCTAGTGGTCGCTCGTGGTCATCAACGCCAGATTTATACTTCTCAATGATTTTCATCTTTGCATCATCACTAGCATTACGACCGCACTAGTCGTCTCCACTACTTGACATGACTACCTTCGCCCTCCCTATGGTGTAATACGTGCTATTTGGTCCAGGCGTCCATCGTGTTACATCAGAAATGTTCTTGATTTTGATCGAAAAATTAAATCAGGCACTAAGAGTCTATAGATAAAGGGACCGAAACTAGAGAGATAAAGTGAGCCTATTTTGTTTTATTGAATTTTTAGTGATATTGGGTTTTGAAATGTTATTGATTTTGACTGATAATTTAAATCAGGCATATGGAGTCATCGGATTAGGGGAATGAAATCTAGGGACAGAAAGTGAGCCTATTTTATTTTATCTTAATTTTTAGTGATATTTTTTTTAAAATGTTACTGATTTTGACTGATAATTCAGATCAGGCATTAAAAGTGTTCAGATTAGGGGACCGATAGCTCGAGAGAGAAAGTGAGCCTAATTGGTTTTATCAAATTTTTGGGATATTTGGTTTGAATAGTTGTTGATTTGATTGGAAAATTAAATCAGGAATTAAGAGTCTTCCGATAAGGGACCAAAAGTACTGAGGGAAAGTACGCCTATTTTGTATTATCCTATGTTTAGTGATGTTTGGTTTTAAAATGTTATTGATTTCGACTGATAAATTTAAATCAGGCATTAAGAGTCTTTGGATTAGGGGACTGAAATTTAGAGAGAGAAAGTCAGCCTAATTGGTTGCATCAAACTTTCAGGATATTTTGTGTTAGATTGTTGTTGACTTTGATTAAAATTTTAAATCTGGCATTATGTATTCAAACTAGAAGAATGAAAGGTAAACTATATTGGGTTTTGAAATGTTATTGGTTTTGACGGATAATTTACATCAGGCAATAAGAGCCTTCGAATAACGTCACCGAAATCTAGAGAGGAGAGTGAGCCTAATTTGTAGTATCAAATTTTAGGGATATTTTTTTTTGAGTTGTTGTTGATTTTGCTTAGAAATTAAAATCAGGCATTACGAGTCTTCGGATTATGAAACCGAAAGCTAGAGAGAGAAAATGAGCCTAATCAGTTTTATCAAATTTTTAGTGATATTTTGTTTTGAAATGTTATTTGATTTGGTTTGTGTTTAGAATCAGGCATTAAGAGTCTTCCGATTAGGACATCAAAATCTAGAGAGAGAGTGAGCCTAATTGGCTGTGATACGCTTTTGTGATATTTGGTTTTGAAATGTTATTGATTTTGCTTAAAATTTTAATTTAGGCATGATGAGTCTGCGTATTAAGAGAATGAAAGCTAGAGAGAGAAAGAGAGCCTAATCGGCTGTATCAAATATTAGTGATATTTGGTTTTGAAATGTTCTTGATTTTGCTTGAAATTTTAAAACAAGCATTAAGATTATTCGGATGAGGGGACCAAAACTAGAGAGGAAAAGTAAGACTATTTTATTTTATCAAAATTTTAATGATATTTGGTTTTTAAATGTTATTGATTTTAACTGATAATTCAAATAAGGCATTAAGAGTCTTCGGATTAGTGGACTAAAATTTAGAAAGAGAACTGGTTGTATCAAACTTTCGGGATATTTGGTGTTAAATTGTTTTTGATTTTGCTTAAATTTTCAAATCAGGCATTATGAGTCTTCAAACTATGAGAGTGAAAGCTAGAGAGAGAAAGGGAGCCTAATTGGTTTTATTAATTTTTAGTGATATTAGGTTTTGAAATGTTCTTGATTTTGCTTGAAATTTTAAATCACGCATTGTGACTCTTCAGATTATGAGATCGAAAGCTAGAGAGAAATTAAGCCTATTTAGTTTTTTCAAATTTTTAGTGTTATTTGGTTTTGAAATGTTCTTGATTTTTATTGGAAATTAAATGAGGCCTTAAGGATCTTCACATAAAAGTACTGTAGCTAAAGAGAGAAAGTGACCCTATTTCCTTTTATCAAATTTTTAGTTGTATTTGGTTTTGAAATGTTATTGATTTTGACTGACAATTAAAATCAGGCATTAACAGTCTTTGGATTAGAGGACCAAAACTAGAGAGAGAATATAAGCCTATTTCACTTTATCAAATTTTAAGTAATACTTGGTTTTAAAATGTTATTGATTTTGACTGATAATTTCATCAAGTGGTATGAGTCTTTGGTTAAGGGGACTAAAACTAGAAAGAAAAAATGAGCTAATCGGTTTTATCAAATTTTAGTGATAATTGGTTTTGAATTGTTGCTGATTTGATTGAAAAATTAAATGTGGCATTAAGAGTCTTCTGATTAGGAGACATAAATCTAGAGAGAGAATGTAAGCCTATTTCACTTTATCAAATTTTAAGTTATACTTGGTTTTAAAATGTTCTTGATTTTGACTGATAATTTAATCAAGCGGTATGAGTCTTCGGTTAAGGGGACTAAAACTAGAGATAAAAAATGAGCTAATCAGTTTTATCAAATTTTAGTGATATTCGGTTTTGAATTGTTGTTGATTTGATTGAAAAATTAAATGAGGCATTAAGAGTCTTCTGATCAGGAAACATAAATCTAGAGAGAAAGTGAGCGTAATCGGCTGAACCAAATTTTTGTGATAGTTGGTTTTGAAATGTTCTTGATTTTGGTAAAAGTTTTAAAATAGGCATTATGACTCTTCAGACGATGAGACTGAAAGCCAGGGTGAGAAAGTTAGCCTATTTAGTTTTATCAAATTTTTAGTGATATTTGGTTTTAAAATGTTCTTGATTTTTATTGGAATATTAAATCAGGCATTAAGGATCTTCAGATAAGAGTACTGTAACTATAGAGAGAAAGTGAGCCTATTTTGTGTTATCTAAGTTTTAATGATATTTGGTTTTGAAATGTTATTGGTTTTGACTGATAACTTATGTCATGAATTAAGAGCCTTTGGATTAGGGGGAAAAAATCAAGCGAGAGAAAGTAAGGGTAATCGGTTTCATCAAATTTTACTAATATTTGGTTTTCAAATATTCTTGATTAGGCTTAAAATTTTAACCAGGCATTATGAGTCTTTGGATTAGGAGACTGCAAACTAGAGAGAGAAACTGAGGCTAATTGTTTTATCAAATTTTTAGTGATATTTTGTTTTGAAATGTTATTGATTTTGATTTGAAAAATAAATCAGGCATTAAGAGTCATCGGATAAGGGGACCGAAACTAGAGAGACAAAGTGAGCCTATTTTGCTTTATCAAATTTTGGTGATAGTTGGTTTTGAAATTTTAACGATCTTGACTGAGAATTTAAATTAGGAATTAAGAGTCTTCGGAATATGGTAGCAAAATCCAGATAGAGAAAGTGAGCCTAATTGATTACATCAAACTTTAGGGATATTTGGTTTTAAAATTGTTCTTGATTTTGCTTAAAATTTTAAATCAGGCATTATGAGTTTTCAAATTAGGAGACTGAAAGAGAAAGTGAACCTTATCGGTTTTTTCATATTTCTAGTGATATTTCGTTCTGACATGCTATTGATTTTGATTGGCATTTATAGTCATACATTATGAGTCTTCAAAGTAGGAGACCGAAAGCTAGAGAGAGAAAGTGAGCCTAATCAGTTTTTTCAAATTTTAGTGATATTGGGTTTTGAAATGTTCTTGATATTGGTTGAAATTTTAAATCAGATTATGAATATTTGGATTTTGAGACCCATAGATAGAGAGAGAAAGTGAGCCTAATTGGCTGTATCAAATTTTACTGCTATTTGCTTGATTAAATATGTTCTTGATTTTAAGTAAAATTTTAAACCACGCATTATGAGTCTTCGGTTAAGGAGACCGAAAGCTGGAGACAGAAAGTGAGCATAATAGCTTTTATTCAATTTTTTAATATATTTAGTTTTGAAATGATCTTGGTATTGAATAGATTATTAAAGTACGCATTAAGAGTCTTTGGATAAGGGGACCCAAACTAGAGAGAGAAAGTGAGCCTATTTCATTTTATCAAATTTTAGTGATACTTGGTTTCAAAATTTTATTTGTTAACATGCAAATAAGAGCTAATAAATTGCAAATTTCATCATTTTAATTGGGCTTTTAACACTTAAAAAAATTATTTTTAATGCATGTTTTGATGATTTTAGGTTAAAAGAATAATTTTCTTAAATTTCAAGCGAAACAACACTTTCGATATATAATTAGGTCAATTTATACATTTTAAACGTTTTTAAAATGATGTTTATGAGAAACTAAATGTTATAACTGACCTATTTCTATAAATAAAAAGAAATTAAACAATAAAATGGATTTTAAAAATTAATAAAACCATTTTTTGCATAAATAAACATTTTTTACAAGTTATTCCAGTCGATTCTGAATTAAAGTTGTTTCTTTTATCGAAACTGGTTTTTATTGGGCCAGTTTTAACACTCACCGGGTTGTTAAATGGCGCAAAGCGTACAAGACCACCGCAGACCAATCAGAAGGTGCATTGGTGCCTTCGGTGTGCGACACGCACCTATGCAGTGCCATGAGTGTCACGCACCACACACAGCCTCACGCTGACCAGTCCCGTGCAACTTAACTCTCTGCGTGCGACACAGTGAGTTAAGCGCGTGCACAGCGCTACGTGCGCCAATCTGATTGAACAATTCAAACTGACTGCGAATTCTTGTCAGTGCAAATTGCACGCACGTAGTGTCGTGCGTACGAAGGAAGACCTTTACACGACACTGCGCGGACCAATTGCATTGCGTTGTATGCCCTGTGTATACCGCGCAAAAGAGAGAAAAAATAATAGAATCGGAAGAACTTGTTCTTTTGATTCTGTGGCGATAAAAGGGGAAAAAAAATTTAGTGGGTTGTTCTTGATTTTAAGCTCAAGGAAAGACCACCCAGCTTCCTTGAAGACTCAAGAATCTACCAGGAGTGACTTGGAGCTCAATTTTGGCAGCAATTTTGCATATCTGCCGCCGCATATTTCCATCAAACTCAAGCAAAGTTTGTGGAGAAATCGGGTGTTCATTGCGCGGAATCGGTCCAGATTGATTCTCTGATAATTCCTGGTACCTCTAGGATCTTATTGCTTTGATTTTACCCTTGATTTTGCATTCAATCTTAGCAATTTCATAATTCCGTTCACATTTGCCATTTTTCCTAAACTTCCAATTTCAATCATTTTAATTCTTAGATTTTAATTTGTTTTTAATGCAATTAGTATCCCTTGAGTTTAGATTGACCATTTTGAATGATATTTGACATTTAATTCGCTCATATTAGTCCCTTATTTCTCAAATTAGCATATCGTATTCACGATTTGCTAATTTAGGATCTCTTTGCCATTTCAAACTAATTAGGATGAAATAAAAATTCAATTAAAATTTTCTTATTATTCCAAATCTGTGAGAGAGAAGGATTGTGTTTGCAAAAATTGATTAAGGGTATTTCAAATTCACTTAATAACCCAAAAACATAATTCAGACTGAATTAAGTCTTTGGGTCAAATAAAATGAAGCATGATTAAGGGGTAATTTTTTATCTGGATTTTAGTAATGCTAACATCCTAAAAATCTAAAGTAAACTAAATGCATAAAAACCTAGTTAGGGAATTAGTTAGGAATTCATATCAAGAATTGCTAACTATTCATAAAATTGATTCTAATTAAAAGAAGAAAAATAATTTATTGGCATTTAAATCAGGCATTAAAAGGCTTCAAATTGAGGGACTGAATATTGTTGATTTTGATTGGAAAATTATATCAGGCACTAAATGTCTTCGGAGAAGGGGACCGAAAGCTAAATAGAGAAAGTGCGCCTAATTGGTTTTATCGAATTTTTAGTGATGTCTCTTTTTGAAATGTTATTAATTTTGATTGGCATTTAAAATCAGGAATTAAGAGTCTTTTGATTAGGGGACCAAAATATAGGGAGAGAAAGTGAGCCTAATCGGATGTATCAAATTTTACTCATCTTTGTCTTTAAAATGTTTTTGATTTTGCTTAAAATTTCAAATCAGACAATATGAGTCTTTGCATAAGGGGACTGGAACTAGACAGAGAAAGTGAGCCTATTTGGTTTTAGGAAATTTTAAGTGATATGTGGTATTAAAATGTTACTGATTTTGAATAATAATTTAAATACGTATTAAGAGCGTTCGGATTAGGATCTAAAATCTACAGATAGAAAGTGAGTACATAGTTAGTTGTATCAAACTTTAGAGGTAGTTGGTTTTGAATTGTTTTTGATTTTGATTAAAAATTTAAATCAGGCATTATAATTCTTCAGATTAGGAGACCGAAAGCTAGAGAGAGAAAGTGAGCCTAATCGGTTTTATCAAAATTTTAGTGGTATTTCGTTTAAAAATGCTGTTTGATTTTTATTGGCATTTAAACTTAGGCATTAACAGCCTTCAAATTAGAGGACTGAAATCTAGAGGAAGAAAATGACATCAATAGGTTTTTTCAAATTTTTAGTGATAGTTGATTTAGAAGTGTTATTGATTTTGATTCAAATATTAAATTAGGCATTAAATGTCTTCGGATATGGGGACCAAACGCTAAATAGAGAAAGTGAGACGAATTGGTTTTTTTGTGGTTTTAGTGATATTTTGTTTTAAAATGTCATTTTTTTATTGGATTTATAATCAGGCATTAAGAGAGAGAAAGTGAGCCTAATTAGCTGTATCAAATTTTAGTGATATTATATTTTGAAATGTTCTTGATTTTGCTTATTATAATAAACTGGGCATTATGAGTCTTCGGATTAGGAAACCTAAAGCTACAGAGAGAAAGTGAGCCTAATCGGTTGTATCCAATTTTAGTAATATTTGGTTTTGAAATGGCTTTGATTTTGTTTGAAATTTAAATCAGAGATTATGAGTCTTTGGATTATGAGACCAAAGCTAGAGACAGAAAGAAAGACTTTTTATTTTTATCAAATTTTTAGTGACATTGGTTTTAAATGTTCATTTATTTTTATTGAAGAATTAAATCAGACATTAAGGATCTTCGGATAAGAGTACTGTAACTAGAGAGAGATAGTGTGCCAATTTTGTTTTATCAAATTTTTAGTGATGTTTGGTTTTGAAATGTTATTGATTTTGATTGATAATTTAAATCAGGCATTACGAGTCTTCGGATTAGGGGACCGAAATCTAGAGACAGAAAGTAAGCCTAATTGGTTGTATCAAATTGTGCTGATATTTGATTTTGAAATGTTATTGATTTTGCTTAAAATTTTAAGCCAGGTATTATCAGTCTTTAGATTATGAAACCGACAGCTAGAGAGAGAAAGTTAGCCTATTTGGTTATATGGAATTTTTAGTGATATTTTGTTTTGAAATGTTCTTGATTTTTATTGGAGAATTAAATGAGGCATTAAGGATCTTCAGATAAGAGTACTGTAACTAGAGAGAGAAAATGAGACTGTTTCCTTGTATCAAATTATTAGTGATATTTTGTTTTCAAAATTTTATTGATTTTGACTAATAATTTAGATCAGGCAGTAAGAGTCTTTTATTTAGGGGACCAAAACTAGAGAGAGAAAGTGAGCCTATTTTATTTTATCAACTTTATGTGATATTTGGTTTTGATATGTTATTGATATGTTAAGAGTCTTTGGTTAGGCTCACTTACTCTCTCTACCTTTCAGTCTCCTAGTTTCAAGGCTAATAATGCCTGATTAAAAATTTTATGCACAATCAACAACAATTTAAGACCAGATATCCCTACGTTTATTAGAACCGATTAGACTCACTTTCTCTCTCTAGTTTTGGTCCCCTAAACCAAAAATTGGGTTTTCAGTGTTATTGATTTTGCTTGAAATTTTAAGTCAGGCATTATGACTCTTCTGATTATGTGATCGAAAGTTGGAGAGAGAAAGTGAGCCTATTTAGTTTTATCGAATTTTTAGTGGTATTTCATTTTGAAATGTTCTTGATTTTTATTGGAGGATTAAATTAGGCATTAAGTATCTTCGGATAAGAGTATTGTAACAAGAGAGAGACTAAGTGAGACTATTTCATTTTATCAATTTCTTAGTGATATTTGGTCTTGAAATTTTATTGATTGTTACGAATAATTTATATCAGGCAGTAAGGGACTTCGATTTAGCAAACCGAAATCAGAGAGAGAAAGTGAGCCTATTTTATTTTGTCAAAAATTTAAGAATAACTGCTTTTGAAATGTTATCATGTTTGACAGATAATTTATATCAGGCAATAAGAGTCTTCAGTATAGGGGCCAAAACTAGAGAGAGAAAGTGAGCCTAATTGGTAGTGTCAAACTTTAGGGATATGTAGTTTTTAATTGTTGTTTGTTTTGCTTAAAACTTTAAATCAGGCATTATGAATCTTCAAACTAGGAGACCAAAAGCTAGAGAGAGAAAGTGTGCCTAATCGATTTTATCAAATGTTGGTGATATTGGGTTTTGAAGTTTCTTTGAGTTTACTTGAAACTTTAAACCAGGAATTATGACTCTTCAGATTATGAGACCAAAAGCTAAAGAGAAAAAATGAGCCTATTTATTTTTATCAAATTTTTAGTAATATTTGGTTTTTAAAGGTTCTTGATTTTTTTTGGAGAATTAAATCAGGCATTAAGGATCTTCGGATAAGAGTACTGTACCTCGAGAGAGAGAGTGAGCCTATTTCGTTCTATCAATATTTTAGTGATACTTGGTTTTTAATATGTTATTGATTTTGACTGATGATTTAAATCAGGCATTGGGAGTCTTCGGATTAGGGGACTGAAATATATAGGGATAAAGTGAGCCTAATTGGTAGTATCAGACTTTAGGGTTATTTGGTGTTAAATTGTAGTTGATTTTGCTTAAAACTTTAAATCAAGCATTATAAATCTTCAAACTAGGATACTGAAAGCTAGAGAGAAAAAGTGAGCCTCATCAGTTTTATCAAATTTTATTGATATTGGGTTTTGAAGTGTTCTTGATTTTTCTTGAAACTTTAAACCAGGCATTATGACTCTTTAGATTATGAGACCGACAGCTAGAGAGACAAAGTTAGCCTATTTTGTTTTATGGAATTTTTAGTGATATTTTTTTTTGAATTGTTCTTGATTTTTATTGGAGAATTAAATCAGGCATTAAGGATGTTCGGACAAGAGTACTGTAACTAGAGAGAGAAAGGAGCCGATTTTGTTTTATCAAAGTTTTAGTGATATTTGGTTTTGAAATGTTATTGATTTTGACTGATAATCTAAATCCGGCATTAAGAGTCTTCGGATTAGGGGACCAAAATCTAGAGACAGAAAGTAAGACTAATTGGTTGTATCAAATTGTACTGATATTTGCTTTTGAAATGTTATTAATTTTGACTGATAATCTAAATCAGGCATTAAGAGTCTTTGGATTAGGGGACCAAAATCTAGAGACAGAAAGTAAGACTAATTGGTTTTATCAAATTGTACTGATATTTTCTTTTGAAATGTTATTGATTTTGCTTAAAACTATAAACCAGGCATTTTGAGTCTTCGGATTAGGAGACCGAAAGCTGGAGAGAGAAAGTGAGACTATTCATTTTTTCAAATTATTAGTGATATTTGGTTTTCAAAATTTTATTGATTTTGACTAATAATTTAGATCAGGCAGCGAGTCTTTGATTTAGGGGACCAAAAACAGAGAGAGAAAGTGAGCCTTTTTTATTTTATTGAATTTTGTGATATTTGGTTTTGAAAATGTGATTGATTTTGACTGACAATTGAAATCAGGAATTAGGAGTCCTCGGATTAAGGTACTGAAATTTAGAGAGAGAAAGTGAGCCAAATTGGTAGAATTAAAGTTTTGGGATATTTGGTGTTAACTTGTTGTGGATTTTGATTAAAATTTTTAATCAGGCTTTATGTGCCTTCAAACTAGGAGACCAAAAGCTAGAGAGAGAAAGTGAGCCTAATCAATTTTATCAAATTTTAGTGATATTGGGTTTTGAGGTGTTCTTGATTTTGCTTTAAAATTTAAATCAGGCATTATGACTTTTCGGATTATGAGACCGAAAGCTAGAGAGAGAAAGTGAGCCTTTTTAGTTTTATCAAAATTTTAGTGATATTTGGTTTTAAGATGTTCTTGATTTTTTAAAAAACATTAAATCAGTCATGAAGGATCTTCAGATAAGAGTACTGTAATTGGTTGTATCAAATTGTACTAATATTTGGTTTTGAAATTTTTTTGATTTTGCTCAAAATTTTAAACCAGGCATTCTGAGTCTTCGGATTAGGACACCGAAAGCTGGAGAGAGAAAGTGAGCCTAATTATTTTTATCAAATTTATTGTGATACTTAGTCATGAATTGTTCTTGATTTTGATTGGAAAATTAAATCAGGCATTAAAAAATCTTCGCATAAAGGGACCAAAACTAGCGAGAGAAAGTGAGCCTATTTCATTTTATCAAAGTTTTAGTGATATTTAGTGTTGAAATGTGCTTGATTTTGCTTAAAACAATAAATCAGGCATTATGACACTTCCGATTATGAGACCGAAAGCTAGAGAGAGAAAGTGAACCTATTTTGTTTTATCATAAATTTTGAGATATTTGTTTTTAAATGTTCTTGATTTTGATTGATATTTTAAATAAGGCATTACGAGTCTTCGGATAAGCTGAGCAAAATCTAGAGAGAAAGCAAGCCTAATTGGCTGTATCAAATTTTACTGATATTTGCTGGATTCTAAATGTTCTTGATTTTGCTTAAAATTTTCAACCAGACATTTTGAGTCTTCGCATTAGAAGACTGAAAGCTGGAGAGAGAAAGTGAGCCTAATCGTTTTTATCAAAATTTTTGTGATCTTTGGTTTTGAAATGCTCTTGATATTGATTAGAAAATTAAATCAGGCATTAAGAATCTTTGGACGAGCGACCAAAAATAAAAAGAAAAAGTTAGCCTATTTCATTTTATCAAATTTTAATGATATTTGGTTTCCAAATGTTATTGATTTTTACCGTTAATTTAAATCAGGCAATAAGAGTCTTCGGATCAGGGGATTTAAATTTAGAGAGAGAAAGTTAGCCTTTTTGATTGTATCAAACTTTAGGGATATTCTGTGTTAAATTGTTTTTGTTTTTCTTAAAACATGAAATCAGACATTATGAGTTTTCAAACTAGGAGACCAAAATCTAGAGAGAGAAAGTAATCCTAATCGGTTTTATCAAAATTTAGTCATATTGGGTTTTGAAGTGTTCTTAAATTTTGCTTGAAACATTAAATCAGGCATTATGACTCTTCGGATTATGACACCAAAAGGTAGAAAGAGAAAGTGAGCCTATTTAGTTTTAATATGTTCTTGATTTGGTTTTGAAATGTTCTTGATCTTTATTGGACAATTAAATCAAACATTAAGAATCTTTGAATAAGAATATTGTTACTAGAGAATGAAAGTAAGCCTATTTAAGTTTATTTAATTTTTCATGATGTTTGGTTTTGAAATGTTATTGATTTTGACTGATACTTTAAATCAGGCAGTAAGAGTCTTCGGATTAGGGGACCAAAATCTAGGGAGAGAAAGTAAGCCTAATTGGTCGTACCAAATTCTACTGATATTTGCTTTTGAGATGTTCTTGATTTTGCTTAAAATTTTAAACCAGTCATTATGAGTCTGTGGATTAGGAGACGGAAAGCTGGAGAGAGAAAGTAAGCCTAATTATTTCTATCAATTTTTTTTGTAATATTTGGTTTTTAAAGGTTCTTGATTTTTATTGGAAAAGTAAATCAAACATTATGAGTCTTTTGATAAGGGGACCGAAACTAGATAGAGAAAGTGAGCCTGTTTTGTTTTATTGAATTTCAAGTAATATTTGGTCTTGATATATTTTTGATTTTGACTTGTAATTTAGATCAGGCAGTAAGAGTCTTCGATCTAGGGAACAAAAACTAGAGAGAGAAAGTTAGCCTATTTTTTATCAAAATTTTAATGATATTTGGTTTTGAAATGTTATTGATTTTGATTGATAATTTGAATCAGGCAGTAAGAGTCTTTGGTTTAGGGGACCAAAACTAGAGAGAGAAAGTTATCCTAATTGGTTGTATCAGCTTTAGGGATATTTGGTGTTAAATTGTTGTTGATTGTGCTTAAAAATTCAAATCACGCATTATTAGTTTTCAAACTAGGAGACCAAAAGGTAGAGATAGAAAGTGAGCCTAATCGGTCTTATCGAATTTTAGTGATATTGGGTTTTCAAGTGTTCTTGATTTTGCTTGAAACTGTAAATCAGGCATTATGACTCTTCGGACTGAGCCCAAAAGCTAGAGAGGGAAAGTGAGCCTATTTAGTTTTATCAAATTTTTAGTGATATTTTGTTTTCAGATGTTCTTGACTTTTATTGGAAAATTAACTCAGACATTAAGGATGTTATGATAAGAGTACTGTGAAATATTATTGATTTTTATTTGGTCTTTGGATTAGAGGACTGAAATTTAAAGAGAGAAAGTGAGCCTAATTGGTAGTATCAACGTTAGGGAATTTTGATGTTAAATTGATGTTGATTTTGCCTAAAACTTTGATCAGGCTTTACAGTCTTCAAACTAGGAGACTGAAATCTAGAGAGAAAAACTGAGCCTAATCGGTTTTATCAAAATTTAGGTATATTGGGTTTTGAAGTGTTCTTCAGTTTGCTTGATACTTTAAATCAGGCATTATGATTCTTCAGATTATGAGACCAAAAGCTAGAGAGAGAAAGTGAGCCTATTTAGTTTTATCAAATTTTTAATGATATTTGGTTTTCAAATGTTCTTGATTTTTATTGGAGAATTAAATTAGGCATTAAGGATCTTCGGATCAAAGTACTATAACTAGAGAGAGAAAGTAAGCCTAATTGGTTAGATCAAATTTTCATTAATAATTGGTTTTTAAATGTTATTGATTTGGACTGATAATTTTTATAATGCATTAAGAGTCTTTGGATTAGGGGACCAATATGTAGAGAGATAAAGTCAGCCTAATTGGTGGTATTAAACTTTAGGGGTATTTGGATTTGAATTTTATGTTGATTTTGCTTAAATATGTAAATCAGGCATTATGAGTCTTCCGATTAGGGGACCAAAATCTAGAGAGAAAATGTCAGCCTAATAGGTTGTATCAAAGTTCAGGGACATTTGGTTTTGAATTGTTGTTTATTTTGCTTAAGAATATAAATGACGCATTATGATTCTCCGGACTAGGAGACCAAAAGTTGGAGAGAGAAAGTGAGCCTAGTAGGTTTTTTTCAAAGTTTTAGTGGTATTTTTGTTTTGTAATGGTTTTTCATTTTTATTAATCATGCAATAAGAGCCTTCAGACTAGGGAACTAAAATCGTGAGAGAGAAAGTGAGCCTATAAGGTGTTTCAAAATTTTAAAGTGAAATTGGTTTTAGAAATGTTCTTGATTTTGATTGGAAAATTAAATCAGGCACTAAATGTCTTCGGATTTGGGGACTGAATACCAAATCGAGAAAGTGAAACAAATTGGGTTTATCAAATTTGTAGTGATATTTCATTTTAAAGTGTTATATATTTTGACTGGATTTATAATCAGTCACTAAGAGCCTTCCGATAAGGGGACCGAAATTATAGAGAGAATGTGAGCCTAAACTGTTGTGTCAAAATTTAGTGATATTTGGTTTTGAAGTGTTCTTGATTTTGCTTAAAATAATAAATTAGGCATTATGAGCCTTTGGATTACCATACCTAAAGCTAGAGAAAGAAATTGAGCCTAACCGGTTGTATAAAATTTTAGTAATATGTGGTTTTGAAATATTTTTGATTTTCCTTGAAATTTGAAATCAGGCATTATGAGTCTTTGAATTATGAAACCGAAAGCTAGAGATACAAAGTGAACCTAATCGACTATATCAAATTTTACTAATATTTCTTCTTGAAATGTTGGTTATTTTTTATTGAAATTTTAAATCACGCATCAAGACCAATTTGATTAGGGGACGGAAATCTAGAGAGAGAAAGTGAGCCTAATCAATTTTATGATTTACTGATATTTGGATTTCAAATGTTTATTTTTCTCAATATTTTAAACCAGACTTATGAGTCTTCGGATTAGGAGGCCGAAAGCTAGAGAAAGAAAGTGAGCCTAATCGGTTTTTTCAAAGTTTTAGTGATATTTTGTGTTGAAATGCTTGTTCATTTTTTTGGCATTTAAAATCAGGCATTAAGAGCCTTCGTATCAGGAAACTAAAATCTAGAGAGCGAAAGTGAGCCTAAAAGGTTTTTGAAAATTAAAGTGATATCTGGTTTAGAAAGGTTCTTGACTTTGATTGGAAAATTAAATCAAGCACTAAATATCTTCGGATAAGGGAACAAAAAGCTAAATAGAGAAAGTGAGACTGATTGGTTTTATCAAACTTTTAGTGATATTTTATTTCAAAATTTTATTGATTTTTATTGGATTTATAACCAGGCATTAAGAGTCTTTCGATTAGGGGTCCCAAATCAAGAGAGAGAAAGTGAGCGTAATCGGGTGTATCAAATTTTAGTGATATTTGGTTTTTGAAATGTTCTTAATTTTGCTTAAAATTTTAAATTTGGAATTATAAGTCTTCAAACTAGGAGACTAAGATCTAGAGAGAGAAAGTGAGCCTAATTGTTGTATCAAATTTTAGTGATATTTAGTTTAAATTGTTCTTGATTTTGCTTGAACATTATAATCAGGCATTATGAGTCTTCAAACTATGAAATCGAAAGCTAGAGAGAGAGAGTGAGCCTATTTAGTTTTATTTAAATTTTAGTGATATTTGGTTTGAAATATTTGTTGATTTTGTTTGAAATTTAAAATCACGCGTCAGGAGTATTCGGATTAGGGGACCAAAAGGTAGGGAGAGAAAGTTAGCCTAATTGGTTTTATCAAATTTTACTGAGAGAAAATTTTATCAAGTTAGCCTAATTTCAAACTTTAGGGATATTAAGTTTTGAATTGTTGTTGATTTTGCTTAGAAATTAAAATCAGGCATTATGAGTGTTCAGATTAGGAGACATAAAGCTTGAGAGAGAAAGTGAGCCTAATCTGTTTCCTCAAATTTTAAGTGATATTTCATTTTAAAATGTTATTTTTTTTTGTTAGTATTTAGAATCACACATTAAGAGTCTCTTGATTCGAAGACTAAAATCTAAAAAGAGAGTGATTCTTCTCGGCTGTATCAAATTTTTGTGATATTTGGGTTTAAAATGTTCTTTATTTTGCTTAAAATTTTAAATCAGGCATTTTGAGCCTTCGGATTTGGAGACCAAAAGCTATAGAGAGAAAGTGAGCCTAATCGGCTGTATCAAATTTTAGTGATATTTGGTTTTGAAAAGTAGGTGATTTGGATTGGAACATAAATCAGGCATTAAGAGTCTACAGATAAAGGGATCAAAATGAGAGAGAGAGAGAGAGAAAGTGAGCCTATTTTGTTTTATCAAAATTTTAATGATATTTGGTTTTAAAATGTTATTGACTTTGTTTGATAATTTTGATCAGGCATTAAGAGCCTTCGGATTAGGAGACCAAAATCTGGATAGAGAAAGTGAGCCTAATCGGTTTTATCAAATTTTTGGTTTTGAAATGTTCTTGATTTTGATCGTCATTTATAATCAGGCATAAAGTGTCTTTTGATTAGGGAACCAAAACTAGAGAGAGAATATGAGCCTATTTCGTGTTATTGAAATTTTAGTGATATTAGGTTTCGAAATGTTATTGGTTTTGTTGAAAATTTTAAATAAGGCATTATGAGTCTTCGGATTAAGAGACCAAAAGCTACAGAGAGAAAGTGAGCCTATTTTGTTTTATCAAATTTTATTGATATTTGGTTTTGAAATAATATTGATTTTGATTTGCATTTATAATCAGGCATTAAGAGCCTTTGGATTAGGAGACCAACAGGTAGAGTGAGAAAGTGAGCCCAATGGGTTTTATCAAATTTTAGTGATAATTGGGTTTTGAAATGTTCTCAATTTTGCTTGAAATTTGAAATCAGGCATTGTGCAACTTCAGATTATGAGACCAAAAGCTAGAGAGAGAAAGTGAGACTATTTAGTTTCATTAAATTTTATGTGAGATTTGGTTTTGAAATGTTCTTGATTTTTATTGGAAAATAAAATCAGGCATTAAATATCTTTAGATAAGGGGATCGTCACCAGAGAGAGAAAGTGAGCCTATTTCATTTTATCAACTTTTTAGTGATATTTGGTTTTGAAATGTGATTGATTTTGACTGATTATTTAAATCAGGCATTAAGTGTCACGGTGCACGCCATCTTGACCCGTCGAAGACGTCATCCGTGCCACACGCCATCGTCATCGACGGCGAGGTGAATTATGCTCACCTATCGTGTTTTCATTTCTTGTCTTCTTCATTAGTTATGTCTCGTGTTTTTTTTGCACTCGTCGAATCGCTTTCATCGCATTGTGTCCCGTCCGTCATCTATAGTTGTGCCTTCGTCGTCATGTGGGAGGGGGTCCTTACTCATTTTGGACTCCCCTTCATTGTTTCCCCTTCCATTATGTTTCATCTCCCCTTTATTTTTGTAATGGGGGCCCATTATAATATTGACCTCCTTAGGCCCACTTTGACTCCATTTATAAGGGAAGAGAGGGCGCCCTACGTAAATAAAGGGAGGGTGAAGAAGCGAGAGGAAGACGGGAAGGAAGAAAAGGTGGGAGGGGGCAGTGGAAGAATCCCCACAATCAGTGAAATCTTCTCGAACCGCCGATCCCCATTCCCTATACCTCTCTCTAGACATCACCAGCCCGTTGCGATGGTTCACCACCGCTCACTTGAACCAGGCCCACCGCAACACAATCATCAGTATAATTCACCACCGTATCCATTAATTCACCGCTGCATCTACAGATTGTGACTAACGGGTGGACAATCCACTGGATGGTCGAGCCACGCAGAGTTCAGGGTAAATTGGCAGAATAACCCCCACCCCCATCCACTCTGGCAGAGTTGATCAGTTTCTGGACTATCGCAAAGGGCAACCAAGCCCTGGCTATGGTGTTGGGAATTGGTGATTTGGGACGGTGCATCTACTCTCGCGAAGCGCAATTTGTGCATTGCTACCGCTAGCGACTCTTGCGAGCCACTATCGTCAATCAAGGCACTTGCCAAGCCAGCTATCAACCACCAGGTTGAGACAGAATGAATCGTCGCTAGACAAGTACCTCACCAGATACGCCGACAAAGATTCGAACAGATTCGATCACTCGACGTCAGCCAAATAGATGTCGGTCGATTGACAGCAGCCTTCACTCCTGCCAGTCATCAAATGCCAACCAGCCACTATCGGCCAAATCAATGATGGTCAAATGACACAGGTCATCACCGCTGCCGATCAGCCCAATGACGATCAGCCACTATCAGTTAACTCGATGTCAGTCGAGTTAACGCCAATCAACGGACGTTGGTCAATCGCATGGTGACACCCCCAGCCTCTACCGAACCACCAAGTGTCCCATTCTGTTGCTAACAACTGCCACAGCCCATGTTCCGCTGTTGAGACATCCCTTGGCTCGTGTATGCCATCAGACCTTGCCGGCACCAGTCCCCTAATGACGCGCTAGCCAGGTCTTTGCACGGCGACTCTCTCCGGCAGGTCGCTCTCCAACCCACATTGCCCGCCATCGCACCTGCCTCAATTGACGAAGGCTACATGCAAGCCACGCACCGTTGAGGTACATCGTCATCCCTGCCTCTCGTTAACTTATCCTTCACAGTATAATTTTATGTTGGCTCCTCCGCGCCCAGGCTAGATATTTGAGAGGAAGAAATTGAGAGAAAACTACGAGATAATTGAGCGTCTTTATCAGTACGGACGAGGCCGTCCGCTACATGTAGGCCCCTACAGATAGACTTTGTTCGGCGCCGTAGTCACCTTCGTCCCCTCAGACAAGGCTCGAGAGGCCATCGTCACTGTCACTCGAGAACCCCTTCGGAGCTCGGAGCTCGGCATCTCCCTTGAGTCAGGGGCTTGCAAGTTTGACACATAGGACATATTCATTTGCATCGTAGTTATATTACCCCCCTCCCCCATTAGGGTTTGTCTATTCATCGGACTATGACACCGTTGACGTCCCACACCACTATCTAGGTACCAAGCCATCATCCTTGCTGGCGACTGGACGATGTCCTCGATGACGTCTGGCATCAAATTGGTATCAAAGCATTGTATCGATACCTATCTAGACATCGACATCGCCGTCGTCTATCATCAAATTGGAATCAGATCATTGTCTCGATACCGTCCGAACGACAACATCACCCTTGTCCGCATCAAACTGGTATATGAACATTATCTCGATACCCTCCGAATGATGACACTGTCGTTGTCTGCCATCAAATTGCTATCACAGCCCAGTTGTTGTCTCTTAGAGCACGTCTTCGACGCCGCATAGCCATCATTGTGCATTGTATTATTTTTGAAAACACATCTAGGTATCTCGAGGGATTAAAATGGCCATAGAGACACGATCGAACAAGAAGCCTCAACACGGAGGTTCAACCTCCCCGCGACGAACCAAATCGTCGCCCGATGAGAGAGGCCATCCTACGACCCTCTCATAACACCGTCCTATGACGCCCGTAAGCATCCCATCACAGCCACCTACGGAGCCCGCACGGACTGCACCTACCAATGCGGATTCCGCCAGACCATCAAGTCCACTTGGGCACACCCGCGCCCACCATGGACACCAGTGGTGCCCACGTAGCTCCTTGCGGTCACTAGGTGTCTTGTCACCTAGTGACAATGAGGAACCGGTGATGACGAGTAGTCGGCCACACAGGAAAGATCCCGTGGACGAGACCACTGATGGAAATATATGTGGCCGGCAAGCCAATCACACATTCCACATCTCGTTCTATGTTCATTAGTAGAACATATTCATTATAATGCACGTGTGATGCTTATAATGAAGTCCATGAATACATGATCGGACTTAGTGAATTATGATGAGATGGTAATATGGAGATAACTAGGCTTTAAGCATATTTTCTAAATATTCCTATTCAAAGGATACGCAAGAGGCACATCAAAGTATCCGGATAGAATAGTACTATCTAGTCTCACTCATATGATGAGTATGGCCGGTCCCGTAGCCATTAGTGTGGAGACACTAAGGATAGATAGTGGGTGCTCTTGAGTGGAAAGAGTTCACTGTACGAATCCCTGAATGGTATTATACCGAACTGTCAATCAGGTTGATTCACATTACGGTTGTGTAAGTGGTCCTTAGACCTAAGACACCAAAGACATCTTGTGGAAGGACGATTGTACTTTGGCGATGGCCAACAAGACTCTAATCATGGATTCTAAATAGTCTTAGTTCGGGTACATCAAAAAGTTCACGAAGATGATTGACTGGTCAAGATGGGATTGTCCACCCTCGGTATAAGAGGTGACAGCTCAAGGAAGATGATGCGATGAAGTATCGGAGAAGAGTTCTCCGATGATTTCCAAATGCATCAGTACTAACTCGGATGACCGATTAGGGTTTGACAGTTGACCATACTCTAAGTCGTCCAAGGATCGTCAAGTGGATGAGGGATTACACATACACGGTAACTGATGATGAACAGGTTCCATGAGTGAGTCGGTACACACTCCTTTGTATCTTCTAGGACACGAGGTGTAGCTTGGCACCCCACGTGTCGGAGACTCGACCTATCGATTAGGTTAAATCGATCAAACATTAATTAATCTATATGATGATATAGTTAATTAATTTGAAAGGACAATAAAGGCTATTGGGCCGCTCTACTCGTTAACTAGACTAATACATGGGCCTAGAGGGTCACACGCAAATGGTCTTTTAGACGTTGGAAGATATACTTAAGTTTTGGGGGTTTTTATAAAAAATACCCACTTAGTATAAATAGGGGAAGGCCCAGAACGAAATTTACCCAGGCCAGAATTGTTTAGGGGCCTTTCCCTTTCTTCTTCTACTCTCCCCATACCCCCTCTCCATCCCTGATGTGAACGTGACGATGTAACGACGTCGATGGAGAAAGAACAGGGCTCATCAACAAGAAGGAGGAGATCCGACGTGCCAAGGACCGCGCGGATACGTCTAGAGGCTGCACATGTGAGCAGCTCGATTAGGCTTACTCTAGTATCCAAGAAATTACGAATGAGATTTGTGCAAAGGTACCTTGTTTCAATGTTCTTGTTGATGCCATTCGATTCATTCAATTCTTCCGCTGCGAATCATTTTCATTTATTCATCCATGTGAAGGCCTATAGAAACCAACAACCACACCCAGGGCCGCTGCTGCATGCGGCCGAGGAGCAAGACAGGGTTGAGGAAGACCGCGCCAACAGCACCGACCCCGGGAGGACCCATCCAAAGAGGAAGGGGCATATCTCCGCACCATGATGGCCATTGCTTAGTGCTGGGAGCAGATGCTTGCATGCCCAGTACCTCCAGTACCTGTCGACATATTGGCGCCCATGGCTCAAGAGCAAGCCCGCATCTACCCCGGGTCGCACAACACCCAGAACATCCGAGTAGCCCCTACAACAACCACGAGTGCATGGAGCATGGCCAGAGGCACGACGAGGAGCTTTGAGATCGGCGCCCTGCCCGACACCCTACACACGATCCACATTGACGTCTGTGTATGGGATAGACGATACCCTCAGGATGACTATGACCGTGTGTACGAGTATGACTTACCGGTCAACCGAGAGAGAATGGCCCATCGGCCTGCCAAATGACTACGTCTGGCATGACTATTGTGGTCACACAGCCGACCTACCGGCTCGCCAAAATGAATACATCTGGCACCACTATCAAGGATACGAGGTTGACTTTTCAGCCCACCGAGATGACTATGTCGAGCGCGACAATCCTGGTTACATGGCCGACCTACCAGCCCCTCGAGACAAACCCGTCCGGCCCCACGATCAAGCACACAAGGCCAACCCACCGGCCTACCGAGATGACTATGTCTAACACGATGACCCTGGTTACGCGGCTGACCCACTAGCCCATCGAGATGAACACGTCCGGTGCCATGGTCAAGGATACGAGGCCGAACAACCAGCCCGCCAAGACGAACACGTTTAGCATTATGATCGTGAGTACGACGCTGATCTACCAGCCCGCTGTGACGCCCATGTTCGGCCCCACGTTCATAGGCACAATGCCAACCATACAGCTTGTCGTGACGATTATATCCGGCCCCATCTTTGCGGTTACAAGGAACTAGATGAGGTTCCCCAACACCCACCACGCGCAATGCTCGACATCCGCGCACCGCGAGACGGTCATCCCTGACACTGGGATGACCATGACCGCAGCTCGACCCCACCTCGACAACAAGCCAACCTGCGTCAAGGGGATTACTTGGCACCCAAACAATGCCCATACGAGGACAGATGCCGAGGAGAGGAGCACCGCGCCCGGATCCAAAAGAGTATGCATTTTGACGTCACCGTCTTTGAGGGGTCAAGGAAGCCCAAGGAGTTCATCGACTAGGAGTCGAACATGAACTCCTACTTCTGGTGGTACCGCATGGATGAAAACTAGTGCGTCGAACATGCAGAAACGAGACTTCGCAGACAGGCCAAGATCTTCTCGGAAAATGAGCATGTTGCTGCCGAGTGATGAGGACGAACCATCACAGCATGGGTCAAAATGGCACAAAAGTTGAGGAGAAGTGCGTGCCTTGACAGTACCAAATGGCGTTATTCGTCACGTGGTTAGACCTTACGCAAGGTCAACTTACCATGACAGAGTACATAGAGCCATTCAAGGAGTGTTGGATGCGGTGTCGATTCATGGAGGACCCTTGAATCATCATCGGTCTATTTGCCCACAGGCAATGATCGACCCTGCGCAATGAGGTGCTAAAGTGCAAACCTACAGCGGTCGATGAAACCTACCACTTAGTGGAGCACATGGAGCATTCGAGCGACGAGGCAACCACACATACCACTTACACCGCACCCCAAGTCACGCCCGCTCAAATTATGCCGTGTGTGATTGTTTGGGCTTCCCAGAATAGCAAGGGGCAAGGAAGCGCCCCCGCTACCTCAGTGGGTTCTACCCCACCTGCTCAAAACGTCACGAGTGACACTCCGGCATGTAGCATCACCGTCAGCCAAGCACCAATTAAGTGCTTCAATTGCCAAGGGAAAGGGCATCGTGTCTGTCCTCGGCCCTCCTGATCGATATGGGAGAGGACAAGAAAGACCAGAACAAAGAAATGGAGCCATTACCCAACAATGATTACCATGCAAATGAAGAGATCGCAAATGGGTACAAGTCACCCAACCCATGGGTTGGGTATATTCAAATAGTGGATGTTGGTACGACTTTGGCACCCACTCCATGCCCTAGCGTTCGGTGACTCTCTAGCATCACCGTTGACCGCCCATGCACAAGTGGGACGACCATCCCATCTTGCGTTACGTCGTAGATTAACCCTGCGCTTGTCCCGTAGAGGACAGTCCCGATTCCCGAAATGGCTCTACGGACATCGGTCTTCTACACGTTTGTCAAAATCAAAAACAAAGCGTGTATGTTGACGATGGATAGTGGCAGTTGTGTCAAAGCCATATCGGACATGATGGTTTCCCGACTAGGGTTGGCGGCCATACCTCATCCTAACCCTTACGACGTGTCGTGGGTTAACACTTCGTCACTGCCGGTGAAGCGACAATGCCATATCCCATTAAAGATTGGCACTTACGATGAGACCTTCCTTTGTGACATCCTTCCTATGAAAGTAGGCATTATTATCTTGGGTCGTCCCTAGATCTATGACCACAACGTCACCATAGTTGGCAGAGCAAACACATGTTCCTTTCTACATTAGGGATGACGGGTCACGTGGTACCGTTACACCACGAAACCTGCATTGAAGAGTGCCCCAACCAAGATGCTCGGGCTAATGATCGTCTGCCATCTCGCCCCCCCCCCCCGAGCCGGGATGCGACGTCGATGGCACGCCATCATGCCCCGCCGACCGTGCTGCCCGCCAGACTGGCCGTGCAACTAGTCTGGAGATCTGCGCTGCACATAGCGTCACCGTGTCACTCACTCTGCTATCAGAGCCACCCACGCCAGTTGTCTGACCAATCGCATCGCCTGCCGAGCTGCCCGTGCCATTTGCCAAGAGCAAACATGTGTCATCTCCACTGGCTTCGCCCAGGAGATTCCCTGACTTGGTGCGGACCCCACACTCTTCCCGGGCAAGGACGATCAGTGGCGCACACGTTGTAACCACTGTGCCATCCGCGAGGTAATGACCAATCACCGTTGCCCTACCCCGCGCGCCGAGCACATTAATGACTCCCTGGAGGCCCACACCCCCGGGTTGATCCCACCCGAGATCACCAACAACCATGTCCCTCAACGACCCCATACCCTAGCACCCGTAGATCGCCGTCGTTATGCATTTGCCCAGCACGTTTTGCCTTTGTATCAGCATCGCTTGAGCATTTCAATCTCTCTCTTGTGCTCTTCTAAATTTTGCATTAACATCTTCCTTTCTTCATGCATGCTCTTTCTCTCTTTCTGCATTTCCCTGATAAAATCCATTAAAATTGAGAGTAAAAAGGTTGATTTTTGAAGAAGCGAATTGAGAATGTATCCATTATTTCATTGTTGACCCCTATAAATAATATATTTTACTTGTATGTAAAAACTTCATTCTTAAACTAGAGTCATTATATACAGGTGGATATCTCAGAAATACAGATTGAATATGTATCTATTTCTGTAATTTCTTTAATTTTATTCTTGCTTGAGCCGGATGATGAAAAATTCTCATGTCCAGTTCCTTCGGGGGGTGTATCTTTAAGAGTTCACCCATCCCAATAACAAAGAAACCTGATTTAAATGATCCTTTATTAAGAGCTAAATTGGCTAAAGGGATGGGACATAATTATTACGGAGAACCCGCATGGCCAAATGATCTTTTATATATTTTTCCAGTAGTTATTTTGGGTACTATAGCGTGTAACGTAGGCTTAGCGGTGCTAGAACCTTCAATGATTACTGAACCGGCGGATCCATTTGCAACTCCTTTGGAGATATTACCTGAATGGTACTTCTTTCTTGTATTTCAAATACTTCACACAGTACCTAATAAGTTATTGGGTGTTCTTTTAATGGCTTCAGTACCAGCGGGATTATTTACCATACCTTTTTTTGGAAAATGTCAATAAAGTCCAAAATCCATTTCGTCGACCAGTAGCTACAACAGTCTTTTTGATTGGTACTGTAGTAGCAATTTGGTTAGGTATTGGAGCAACACTACCTATTGCTAAATCTCTTACTTTAGGTTCTTTTAAACGGATCTAATTGATTAAATTAAATCAACCCAACCGTTAAATACAGAGGTATCTAGGGAATAAAATTAACTTTTAATTGACTATTCCCTAGATACACTACTATAAATCTATCTTAATACGAATTATCCTTACCTTAAGATTATAAATTCTCTTCTTTTTTCTATTCTCTCTAAAAGCAAAATAACCTTTTTTCTAGAAAAAAGAAATAAGGAAAATAATAACAAATTGTGCTCCATTTAAAATGCCAATTTATTCTTAGCTAAAGTAATTGTGAAATGCTTTTGTAGAATATTGACTATTTGTCGTATATCTTCTCTATGAAGATATTCAATTTTCATAAGGTCTTCTTGATTGTTACTCAGAAGGTCCAATATTGTATGTATGATGGACCTTTTGAGACAGTTATAGGTTCTGGAAGGCAATTCTAATTGGTCAATAATGAAATAATGGATACATGTTAGTAACAGAACCTTCTTCAAAAATCATAAAATAAGAAGGTACCAGATGCTTGAGTTGAGAATGTGCTATCCGACCTGATTCAACTCATGATTTATTTGTTAAAGCATATAATGGAACAGTTTCTTTTGTTTTAGTGGACCTATTTACCACACCTCTGGGCTCCCGGGCGGAAAGGATTCTTTCTTCGTACTTTTGCTCTCGCTCCTCGTGCCATCGGGTAACCGCGAAGTAACAGAAGAACTGAAATTCATATTTTAGTTTAAATAAGTCAAAAGAGGGGAGGGGATTTTTAGGATGTTACTCTTTTTCGAAATGAAATTAGTCACACGCGTAACCAACAAACTCTCCTACGCTATTGGATCAATCGGTTCCCCCATCGTAAGTTCTTTCAGAACCTACCTCTATATTATGTAAACATAAGTTCCACGTGGAGAATAAAGTTAGTGTTTTCATTATTGTTGTTAGGATGAGAGTAAAAAGGTTTAGAGTAGTTTTGAAATTTTTGTGGATATTGTTGTGGGGCAAATTGCTTTGATGCAAAGTTGTTGTTTGCTCCTTTGCTCCAATTCTGATTGGCAAAACTAGGTCTTGCATTCCATTGAGCGTGTCCTGCATCTTGTCTTCCAAATGCATTAAACTGTTCAACCATGGGGCAAGATTCATCAGAATGTTCTTCAGTAGAACAAAAACAACAAGGGATGTTAGAAGATTTGTTGTCATCATAAGCATTTGCCTTTCCCTTAGTTTCCTGCAAAAAAAATTTTAAAGTATTATTCATATCTTCCATTGTTTTACCAATCTTACTCATGTCTCTTTCACATTTATCCATTCTGATCTCTGGTTCAACCGCTTTGACGTCAATGATTCCTCTACGCTTTGGGCCTGCATTTCGGTTAGTACACGAAAAAATTTGTCTATACGTCTGTTGAGGTTTTTGTGTTTTAATCTACACTAAATTACATTAATATCATGAATTTATAATTAAGAAACTCATTTATAATTAGAGCTTAAAATGTTTTGAGATTATGTTTTTAATTTTTTAAAAAAACTATTAAATTAACTAAAATAATCTTAAAGTATTTGAGAGAATGAAAATCGTTTTTTAAACTTTCTGAAAAGACTTTTAAAAGTATTAAAATATTATTTTAATACTTTAAAATATTTTAAAAGGTCATTTCATATTTAAGGTATGTTAAAATTATTTTCAGAAGCCTTAGAAATGTTTTTCAAATATTGAAAACTACTTTAAAAATATTAAAATATTTTTCTGAATCTTTGAAAAATTAAAAGCCTTTTAAATGGTGCAAAATTGATCGTTAAATCCATTTTTGGTATTTTAGTCCCTTTAAAAGGGCCCAATAAGGCCTAAATGGGCGGAGCCCATTAGCCTTAGTGGCGGACCCGACAGACGGACTTAACCAGTTAAATCCGCGGTCCGGTTGAACCCAGGACCTCCGCCTCGGCAACGTGGCACTTTACCAGTGCGCCACAAAGTGCTGTTTAAATTTAGAAATAAATTATCGATATATAACTTAATTTGGACCCGAAAAATCGAATTAGGAAATTTGATTTATTCCAAAGGTCGGGTCCGACGGTTGACTTTTCAAAATTTATTTGTTATTTATAAAACTCATATTTTTTCCGACTCTTGGAATTCCTATATTAAACCTAACTACTTTAATTAGCACTAATTACTATAATTAATTTTTTTATTGAGGAAACCTTCTATAAATCAAAAAAAATTAATTACAGCTCCTTTTGAGCTCGAATTTTTTTTGAAATTCTCAGAAAATTACAATCTACCCCTCTAGCCCTATAAATACCCCTTCAGAGAAAGGGTTGAGGTATCCCTTTTGAAAAGCATCTCTCTTGTGCTACTCTTGAAGAAGAAAGTGCTCCTTCTTGTGAAGTTTCTCCCCTGCAATCAGTGTGGCTGTGCTTCTCCATTCATAAGGGAAGTTTTTCATTTTCATCATTCATCTATTTAGTGAATAGAGTGATAGTTTCCTTCACATTCTTGTTATTAGTGGTGAATTTGTGTGATTTCTTGAAAGAGTGTGAAGGATTGATCTTGAATCCTTGAAAGAAGTTTTTTTGTGGAATTGAACTTGTGATCTGAGTATACATTTTGGAAAGTAAAAGGCTGACAGATTGATCTTGATATCATATCTTGAATTTTAGTGTTGACTATCCGTCATACATCATTGAGAGCGGTGATTGACCTTTGATCAATCACGGGGAGCGGCATAGCTTCTGTTTCACTAATCTGAGCAGGTGACGAAGATCGAGAAGGCAGGGAGGTGATGTTGGTGGCACCAAGGACGTGGCGGTGACGAGTTAAGTGGAAGTACGAGGAAGAGTTCGTGTCGGTCTACCCAAAGGCGGTTTTGGGGTTGAAGCTCGTGCACCAAAGAACGTGACGTGCCATTGGAAGACTCCTGTGCAAAAGCAACTCTATAAGTTGGGTTAGGGTACCTTACGAGGGAGGATCCTTAGTAAGGTTATCCTGAGTCCTAATTTGGACTCGAAGGGGGACCTTGGATTGACTCGATCACTAAGCGGATCGAGGAACCAAGTAAATCTAAGTGTTTGAGTGAAAGAAGGTGAGAGTCAAATCAAGGAATCTTAAAAGCTAATTAGGCAAACAAAAATAGATAAGCTAATTCACCCCCCCTCTTAGCTTCCAACAACGTCCAATCTTCCACTAACTTTTCCATAAGTTTCATGGATTCATCTGCATGAGTATCAAGGAACATTCCTCATAAAAAAATTGAACCAACTCATGAGATGGAATTCCATGATGTGGACACTTCCTAGTAAGTGCCATAAACCTTTCCGACGCTTCTCCAAGAGTGTCAGTTCCTTGATAGAAATCTCTTATAGCCTTCATAATTGAACTGGTCTTTACATAAGAATAGAATTTCTTTAAAATACTAGATTGCATCTCACCCCATGATTAAAATTCTTGACCTATTCCTTTGAACCACTCATTTGTCCTATCTTTCAAAGCAAATTGGAATAGCCTAAGTTTGAAATTTTCTTGAGGTAAACCTATATAGCTATAAGCAGAACATATCTGGATATATTCTTCTAAAAACTCGTAAGGTTCCTCATTTAATCATCCATAAAATGTAGGTAGTTGATTGATCAAATTTGGGTCAATTCTAAAGTTGACATTTTCAGGTAGAGGAGCAGAAATTTTAGTGTAGGTTTCACTCTCTACAGGATCAGAATACTCTCTCAATCGCATTCTTCTCATTCCTTGCTCAACTCTACAATTGGTTGTCGTCCATTCTCTCACTGATTTATTGATTTTCACCTTCGAAACTCTCAAAAATATTATCGATACTTGGACTTCTTCTACTCATCATCTCAAGGTTCACGAAATGAGGATTTAAAGAACTCCTACCATTCATTCAATGTAAATTACACAAATAGTAAAGACAGTCAGCTTAGCCGAACAAGAAAAATCAACATAAGAGAGAAAGAAATGACAAATTTGCAATTTTCACTATTCGTTTTGAAAATTCTAGAATAAATGCAAAATTAAATTTAAATCAAGAATGTATCAAAAACAGTCTGGCACACTAGATATAAAAATTCTTGATTTATAATTTTCAAAACTCACCGTGCGTCCCCGGTGATTATGATTAAAATTGATTTGTAATTACGTCGTTGTTTGGGCTTTAGACTTATGCAATAAAATTTATAATTACCCTTGATCACTAAATAATATATATATAGGGCAAGCAAGGGGTCAAACCACAAGAAGGCACTAAGCAATAATTTTTATCCAATTTCAAATCAATTAATTCATAAATGAATTAATTTTGCATTTTATAGACCTTAATTATGTTTATAATCAATCAAAATTAAGGAGAAACTTAATTTTGGTAATAACATTTTTCGTTGAGACACTTGGATAGGATGATTATGATTAAAATATCTGATTAATTCAGAGTACCAATTTCCCAATAAAAAACATTTTTACAAGAAAATTTTTTTATATTTAAAATTGGGAATTAGTAAGCACAAAAGGGGGTTTTCAAATTGGATTTGAAGATGAAGGACTTTTTTATGAAATTCTGGATTTAGGTATTTGAGATGTTTCATTGAATTTCTAAATAATAAATTTTCAAATCTAGGGAGAGAAAATAGGAGATCTAATATAGAGAGAGAAAGTAGAAGAATTTGGGGGAAATGAAACTCAACCCTAATCTAAAGATCTAAAATTGCAGAATAGATCCAAATCAATGTAGAACTAAAGATTAAAAAACTCAGCTTTGTATCAAAATCAAAATCCAATGCTGATTTCATTTCAAAACAACTTCAAGGCATGTACATTTTGCCCATACCATGGCATTTTAGAATATTGTAAGAAGTTCAAAAAGCAAATTAGTAACTTATGATTTTCAACGATGAATCAGGATCTGTCGACTTCCAAAGCGACTCCTGTGTTCTTTCTGGCCAAATCCTTGGGAAGAGCTTCAAAAAGTAAATTTCACCTTCTTCCCAACCTCTATTTAAAAATCCAACCGTACTGATCGTAGAGGCGGAAAAGGCAAACATGCTCTCAAAATTTCAGCTCAATCGGACGGCTAGGTCTCAAGATATCGCCATTTTACTGTCATTTAATCTTAACCGTTGGATCATTTTATTATTTAAAAAAATGTATTTTTCATATTGGCTGAAACTTCTTTCCTTGTTTTTGCTATCCTTGGATGACCTTTTGACACGTCGTTGCGTGCTTCCACACGCCGCAATGATCAATGCATGATAAAGACAAAAAATACACTTTCTGGGTGGTTAAAATTGTGCCACAACGCCCTCGTCAGCCTTATTTAAAAAAATTAATGAAAAAAAAACACTTTTTGTTATTCATTATTACATGCAGTTATTGTTTGCAGCGTGCAGGCGAATCGATCACCGCATATAATAAATCCAACACGAATCTCTTTTTTTTAAAGTGCACGTGTGTTGGTTGCCGCGTGCAATCGATGCACACGGCTAATCAACAACACGTACCAGGAATCTCTTTAAAGCTGAGTATTAAACGCAAAAAGAACTTTAATAAATGCACATGGAGATCGATTCTTTGTGTGCATTTATTGCACAAAAAAATCAATAAAGGGAAAGTGACAAAACCTACATTTTCCTCTTCACCCGCAGTGCGCGATGCCATAATGAGCCAATAATTAATTTTTTGGCACATTCAATCATTCGCCCACATTTTCGGGCAAATGACATGGACCCATTGAAATTCAATAAAAAGATCATATTTAAATATTAAATAAATCATAAAAATCAGTCCTTTTAGTTTTAAAATCATTTCTTAGCTAAATAATGGTCAGAAAAATATAAAATAAATACGTAAAAATTCTGGAAAATTAGTAAAACCCTTACTAACCTTTAGCCAGGTACTTTAAGCCCTGCAAAAAGATATTTATTCAATGAAAAGACGTTAAATACCATGTAAAAATACTAAAAATTCAAAACAATACTAAAATCAAAGTGCAAGTCATTTATATCCATTTATCTATGATAACATGGAAATATAACCATTAAAACACATAAATATGATGTAATATACATCAATTTAACATTATAGTTTGTAAATTATCAACTTAAATCATTGCAAGTCCCTTAGCAATGGACGACCGTTACTTTAGATGACTTCTTCATTCATCAATCCTCATTCATCTACGTGAAGTGTTAGAGATATCAATAACATGATCAAAAAGAACTCCCCTCGATAATTTGGATTTCACCTTGTCAGGAATATGAGTTCCATCCCTCTTGATTTGGGTAGAGCTATTGAAATGAGATAGAAAGATGTACTTCTCTCTAGATTTGATATTATGATCTCAAATTTCCTCACAGTACTCTTAAAGTGGTGGACCTCTCGCCTCTCATATCATGGTCACTCTCTTCCGGGTAGCGGGTACTTTATGTTAAAATCCTCCACTAAGTTTCCTCCTGCTTTATGGTAAAAGCTAGACATTCTCCGCCTCCCATTTAGCACAAACGAAAGATGAAATGCTCAAAGGGAAAGAAATGGATTTGGAATGTATGATTTCATAATGGATATATTATTTCAGGTAGCCTTGTTCCAAGACTTAGACGAATGAGATGGATATAGAAAGAAAGAAATCATGTGTGATGCCCTCACTAGATTCAATAAGCAATATATTGTATCAATATTGATGTACTAAAAATGCCTACCACAAAAAATCCCCATATTTTTTGTAAGGAGTAAAGAACATACTAAAGCATTGTGTAAACGTAGAGATAAGAAAATGGTCATTGAGTCTAGTGAAGGCATTATATCATTGAAGAGAAGAAGAGGTATTAAGAATTGAAGAGCGAAATTAGACAGAAATGGTGATAGAGATGGGATGTAGATGATCCCATAGAAAGATAGATAGAATGGCTTCGGAGATGGCTACCATTCATGACAGGTTGTTGGTTAGAGAAAGGTTCAAGGAAATGGAAAAGTATATGGCATATGGTATAACAAATGGAATAGCAAAGTGGATGAAGAATCAAAGAAAGGGAAATTCTGTGCTTAGATATTTAAAGACTCAATGACCATTTTTGATTTTATTAAGTTTTAGAGACAAAAAATAGGCATAATCGATTTTATTAATTTTTACTAATATTTGATTTTCAAATAATCTTGATTTTGCTTAGATATTTAAACAAGGCATTATGAGTGTTTGGATTAGGAGACCGAAAGCTGGAGAGAGAAAGTGAGCCTAATCCGTTTTCTCAAGTTTTTAGTGAAATTTGGTTTTTTCAAATGTTCTTGATTTTGATTGGCATTGATAATCAGGCATTAAGAGTCTTCCGACTAGGGGACTGAAATCTAGAGAGAGAGTACCTAATCGGCTCTATCAAATTATTGTCATATTTGGTTTTGAAATGTTTGTTGATTCTGATAGAACTTTTAAATCACTTATCAAGAACATTCAGATTAGGGCACCAAAATCTAGAGAAAGTGAGCTTAATCAGTTTTATCAAATTTTAGTGGTATTTTTCATAAAATTTTGAACCAGGCATTGAGTGATGGTGCACACCATCAAGAATAATTGAAGACGTCGTCCGCACCGCCCGCCATTGTCATTGACAGCCGGGTGAAGATGCTCACTTATCGCTATTGATTTTCACCGTAGCTTTGTTATGTTTTGTGTTTTTCCGCTCTCATCGTCCTGTTTTTTTCGCGCCGCGATGTGACCCGTCTACACCGTGTGCCTTTGTCGACGTGTGGGAGGAGTTCCTTAGCAATTTGGACTCCCCTCCCTCATTCCCCTTTGTGTTTTTCTTTTTATGTTTTTAATTTCCCCTTTTTTCTTTGTGTTGGGGGGCTCATTATATAAGGGCCCCTTAATGGACCTGATTTTTTATCCCTTTGAGTCGACTACTGGGGACCCATTTGACCTCCTTATAAAGGGGAAGGATGGGCACCCTAGGTCAAGGAGACCAGGAAGAAACAAGGAAAAAGTCGTGTTGTGTTGTTTTCTTGTCTCCCTTCCTCATTCAGAGAAGAATACAGAGCAAGGAGGAGATCGAAGGAGCAGAAGAAAGGAGAAATCGAGGGTGAGAGGGCAACGAGGGAGAGACAAGTGCACTCCCTGAATTGCCAGTCATCCACCCCCATATTCTTATTAACGCCTCATAGAACGTTCGCCCAGCCGTCAGATTGGTGCTGACGGTCGTCGACAAAATGTCCTAGAGTTACAACCATAGCAGATTCCCGACGGATTGGCGACCTTTCTGAATGCTGAATCTCCCAATTCAGTGACGCTCAGCTAGGAATCAAATTTGATGAAGAAGCCCCAAATTTTGGGGCGCCAATCCCCGACAATCAAGCGCATGATCAACTAAATTGGGCGCCAAGGGGTTGATCGGAAATTCCAGCACCATCAGGTACTCTATCCGTCCATACAGTCCCGATGCCGTAGAATTTTCTCCCCAGGGACGGTCAAACTGGTGTGGGCAGAATTCCCCCTCACCAAAATTATAGTTCAACGAGGGGTCAAGCTTGGCCTGACCTGGTCAACTCTTCTACCGCGTGAACGTCGCCCTCCCTTGCTTGAGGCGGTGGCAGTTCAGTCCTGGTTTTGGCCCCAGGCGGTGGATCTCCTAACTGCTTCAAATCCTGCCATCAAGCGGCCTTAGGGCCTGTTTGATCCCGGTCGCCACGGGCACCACTGGCCTGCCTTTGAGGAAACAAAGTTAGCATTTCGGTTCGGTCCCGAAGCCAATCATCGAATTGCCAAGCCGTAATGGACATGTGACTACCCCGTGCGTGGGCAATCCACTAGTGTCATGCTACTCAGGGTTGGCTCTCGGCTGTAGGACTCCTCCCCGGACCCACCCGAGCCGGTCCATCCAAAGCCGGATCGCTGAAGACGAGCGAGTGCTCGGCGAGGTCGTGCACCTCGTCCTCCTCCTCCGACCTTTACCTAGAGCTCCTGCATCTCATTGCCAGTCGAGCTGCCACTAGCTCTTCGGCGCCTTTCAACCATACTCGCTCCGACCGCAGCAACCGTTGATGACCCCCTGCACAATGAGCCATGCGTCAACAAGGTACACCATCTTCTCCCAGCGCTCGTTTAAATATCCTTTGCAGCATAGTTTTGTCTCAACTCCACTGCGCTCGGGCTAGGTAGGTGAGAGAGGCGATTTGAGAGAAACTACGACATCACGAGTGTCTTACCGGTACAGATGAGTCCGTCCGTTATATGTGAGCCCTACGGATTGATTCCATTCATTCGTAGATGCCCTCGTCGCTCCGACAAGGTTTGAGAGGCCACTATCGACGTCTCCCGATGAGCCCCTCCAAGCTCAGAGCTCGATACCTCCCTCAAGTCAAAGCCTGCACGTGCGACACGTAGGACGCATTTCATCACGTTGTAGTTACATGAACCCGTTGGGGTTTCATCCATCGGACTACGACATTGTCGATGTTCAATACCACTATCTATCTCGGTACCAAGCCATCATACTTGGTGCCAACCAGACGGCGTCCTCAACAACGTCCGCCATCAATGAGTATTCAGATTAGGAGACCAAACGCTGAAGAAAGAAAGTGATCCTAATTGGTATTATCAAATTTTTATTGATATTTAGTTTTGAAATGTTCATGATTTTTTTTTGAAAATTAAATCAGGCATTAAGAGTCTTCAGATAAGGGGACTGAAACTAGAGCGTGAAAGTGAGCCTATTTTTTTTTGTCTAATTTTTAGTGATATTTGGTTATGAAATTCTTGATTTTGACTGATAATTTAGATCAGGTAGCAAGAGTGTTCAGATTAGGGGACCGAAATCTAGAGAGAGAATGTGTCCTAACTAGTTGTATCAAATTTAAGGATATTTGGTTTTGAATTATTGTTGATTTTGCTTAAAATTTTAAACCCGGCATTATGAATCTTTAGATTAGGAGACCGAAAGCTAGACAGATATAAGTATCCCTAATCAGTTTTATCAAATTTTAGTGATATCTGTTTCTGAAATGTTATTCATTTTGATTGGCATTTATAATCAATCATTAAGTGTCTTCTGACTAGGGGACCAAAATCTAGAGACAAAAAGTGAGCCTACTCGTTTGTATCAAATTTTAATGAATTGTTTTTAAAATGTTCTTGAATTTATTGAAAATTAGAAATTAGGCATTGTGAGAGTCTTCAGATGAGGAGACCAAAAGAGGGAGAAAGTGAGCCTAATCGGTTTTATCAAAATTTTAGTGATATTTGGTTTTTAAATCTTTTTTTATATTAGAAAATTTAATCAGGCATTAAGAGTCGTCGCATAAGGGTACCGAAACTATAGAGAGAGAGTGAGTCTATTTTGTTTTAACCAAATTTTAGTGATATTTGGTCTTGAAATGTTAATGATTTTGACTGATAATTTAAATCACGCATTAAGAGTTTTCGAATTAGGGGACCAAAATCTACAGAAAGTGAGCCTGATCAGTTTGATTAAAGTTTACTGATCTTTGGTTTCGAAATGCTCTTGGTTTTGCTTAGACATTTAAATAAGGCATAATAATTCTTTGGATTGGGAAACAAAAGCTGGAGAGAGAAAGTGAGCCTAATCAGTTTTATCAAATTTTTAGTGATATTTGGTTTTGAAATGTTCTTAACTTTCATTAGAATTTATAATTAGGCATTAAGAGTCTTCCGATTTGGGGGCCAAAATCTAGAGAGTGAGCCTACTCGGGTGTATCAAATTAATGAAATTAAGTTTTAAAATGTTCCTGATTTTGTGAAAATTTGAAATTAGGCATTACAAGTCTTCGATAAGGAGACCCAAAGCTAGAGAGAGAAAGTGAGCCTAATCAATTTTATCAAACTTTTAGTGATATTTGCTTTTGAAATATTCTTGATTTTTCTTGAAATTTTTAATCAGGCATTATGCCTATTTAGATTATGACACCAAAACCTTATAGTTTGACATGACCAATTAGGCTCAATTTGTCTCTCTACATTTTGGTCCCCTAATCCAAGGAATCTTAGTGCCTGATTTAAATTATCAATCAAAAGCAATAACATTTCGAAACCAAATATCACTCAAAATTCCACAAAAAAAAATAGTCTCACTTTCTCTCTCTAGTTTCGGTCCGCTCATCTGAATACTCCTAATGCGTGATTTAAAAGTTCAAGCAAAATCAAGAACATTTCAAAACCAAATATCACTAAAATTTGATACAGCCGATTCTGCTCACTTTCTCTCTCTAGCTTTCTGTCTCCTAATCTGAAGACTCATAATGCCTAATGTAAAATTTTAAGCAAAATCAAGAACATTTCAAAACCAAATATCACAATAATTTCATAGAGCCGATTAAGCTCACTCTCATTCTAGCTCTCAGTCCCCTAATCGAAAGTCTCTTGATGCCTGATTATAAATACCCATCAAACGTAATAACTTTTAAAAAAATATCACTAAAATTTTGATAAAGCCGATTAGGATCACTTTCTCTCCCAGCTTTGGATCTCCTAATTTGAAGACTTATAATGCCTAGTTTAAAATTTTATGAAAAATCAAAAACATTTCAAAACCAAATTTTACTTAAATTTGATACAACCGATTATGCTCACTTTTTTCTCTCGAGATTTTGGTCTCCTAATCGGAAGACTTATAATGCTTAGTTAAAAATTTTAAGCAAAATAAGAACATTTCAAAACCAAATATCATAATATGTGATAGAGCCGACTAGGCTCACTCTCTCTCCAGATTTCGGTCCCCTAATCAGAAGACTCTTGATGCCTGATTAGAAATATCAATCAAACTTAATAACATTTCAAAAGAAAATATCACTAAAAATTTGATAAAACTGATTAGGCTCACTTTCCCTCTCTAGCTTTCAATCTCCTGATTTAAAGACTCATAATGCCTAATTTAAAATTTTATGCAAAATGAAGAACATTTCAAAACCATATATCGCAACAATTTGATAATGTCGATTAGGCTCACTTTCAGTCTCAAGATATTGGTCCCCTAATGGGAAGACTCTTAATGCCTGATTCTAAATACAAGTCAAACTGAATAACATTTAATACAAAATATCACTAAAAGTATGATAAAACTGATTCGGCTCACTTTCTCTCTCTAGCTTTCGGTCTCCTCATCCGAAGACTCATAATGCCTGATTTTAATTTTTTAAGAAAATCAACATCAAATCAAAACCACATGTCCCTAAAGTTTTATATAACCAAATAGGCTCACTTTCTCTCTCTAGATTTTGGTCCCCTTATCCAAAGACTCTTACTACCTGATCTAAATTATCAATCAACATCAATAACACTTCAAAACCAAATATCACTAAAAATTTAATAAAGTGAAATAGGCTCCCTTTCTCTCTCTAGTTTTCATCCCCTAAAATGAAGACTCTTACTCCCTGATTTAAATTATCAGTCAAAATCAATAACATTTCAAAACCAAATATCACTAGAAAGTTGATAAAATGAAATAGGGTCACTTTCTCTGTATTTTCAGTCCTCTACTTCGAAGAATCTTAATGACTGATTTAAATTATCTGTCAAAATCATTAACATTTTAACATTACAAATTTTTGATAAAACTAAATGGGCTCACTTTCTCTGTCTACTTTCTGTCCCCTTATCCGAAGACTCTTAATGCCTGATTTAATTTATCAATCAAAATTAAATACATTTCAAAACCAAATATCACAAAGATTTTTAATTCTCTCTAGTAAAGGTCCCCTTATCCGAAGACTTTTGATGCCTGATTTACTTTTCTAATCAAAATCAAGAACATTTCAAAACAAAATATCACTAAAAATTCTATAAAACTAAATAGGCTCACTTTCTCTCTTTAGCTTTTGATCTCATAATCTAATGTGTCATAATGCCTGATTAAAGTTTCAAGCAAAATCATTTTTATTTCATAATCCAAGATCCCTAAAATTTGATAAAACCGATTAGGCTCACTTTATCTATCTAGATTTCAGTCCTCTAATCCAGAGACTCTTAATGCTTGAGTATAAATGCAAATTAAAATCAATAATATTTCAAAACCAAATATCACTAAAATTTGATAAAACATAATAGGCTCACTTTCTCTCTCTATCTTTTGGTCTCCTAATCCGAAGACTCATAATCCTAACTTTAAAATTTTCAGCAAAATCGGAAACATTTATAAACGAAATGTCATTAAAATTTGATACAGCTGATTAAGCTCATTTTCTATCTCTAGCTTTGGGCCTCTTAATCCAAAGACTCGCAATGCCTAGTTAAAGATTTTAAGAAAAATCAAGAACATTTTAAAACCAAATATAACAAAATTTTGATATAACTAATTAAGCCCACTCTGTCACTAGTTTTGGGTTTCCTAATTGGATGACTCTTGATGCCTGATTATAAATACCAATCAAATTTAAGAAATAACAAAAATAAAAATATTAAAAATTTAATAAAACCTAGTAGCCTTAATTTCTCTCTATAGCTTTCGGTCTCCTAATCTGAAGACTCATAATGCCTGATTTTAGTTTCTAAGTAAAATCAATAACAATTCAAAACCAAATATCCCTAAAGTTTCACATGACCATTTTGGCTCACTTTCGCTATCTTTATTTCCGTCTTCTAATCTGAAGACTCTTACTGCTTGATCTAAATTATCAGTCAATATCAATAACATTTCAAATTCAAATATCACTAAAAATTTGATAAATGAAATAGGCTCACTTTCTCTCTCTAGTTTTGGTCCCCTAATCTGAAGAATCTTATTGCCTGATCTAAATTATTAGTCAAAATTAATAACATTTTCATACCAAACATTTTCATACTAATCTGATAGAACGAAATAGGCTAACTTTCTCTCTATAGTTTTGGTACCCTAATTGGAAGACTCTTAATGCCAGATTATGAACGCCAGTCTAATCAAGAACATTTCAAAACTAAATAACACAAAAAATGATAAAACTGATTAGGCTCACTTTCTCTATCCAGCTTTCAGTCTCTTAATTGGAAGACTTATAATGCCTGGTTTAAAATTTTAAGCAAAATCAAGAACATTTTAAAATAAAATATCAGTAACATTTTCTACAACCAATTAGACTTAATTTCTCTATCAAGATTTTGGTCCACTAATCTAGAGACTCTTTGATGGCAGATGACGGTTGGTGTCATCGTGCGAACGAGTGTCGAGGCGATGCTCTGATACGAATTTGATACCGGACAATGGCGATGTCTTCATCCAAACGGTATCGAGATGATGCTCACATACCAATTTGATGGAGGACGATGGCGGTGTCATTGTCCGGACGGGTATCGATAAGATGCTTTGATACCAATTTGATGTCGGACGTCGTCGAGGATGTCATCTAGTCGGTACTGAGGACGATGGCTTGGTACCTAGATAATGGTGTGGGATGTTACAGTGTCGTAGTCTGATGAATGGATAAACCCTAACAGGGGACGGGGGGTTAATGTAACTACGATGCAAATGAATGCGTCCTATGTGTCAAACTTGCAGACCCCCGGCTCAAGGGAGATGCCAAGCTCCGAGCTTCGAAGGTGTCATTGGGTGACGGTGATGGTGGCCTCTCGAGCATCGTCGAAGGGGACAAAGGCGACTATGGTGTCGAATGAAGTCTATCTGTAGGGGCCCTGGCCCGCACGTAGCGGATGGGCTCGTCCGTACCGATAAAGACGCTCAATTATCTCGTAGTTGTCTCTCAATTCCTTCCTCTCTCACTTATCTAGCCCGAGCGTGGAGGAGCCAGTACAAAATTATACTGCAAAGGATAACTTAACGAGGGGGGGGGGGAGGACAACGTACCTCAACAGCACGTGGCTTGCGTGAAGTCTTCGTCAATTGTGACAGGTGCGATGGCAGGCAATGTGGGGTGGAGAGCGATGTGTCAGAGAGAGTTGGTGGAGGGTGAAGAGGGGTCCGAGGAGGAGCGGCGCGAGGCGAAGCTTCAGCTCAAGCAGACAAGGAACTTGGCTAGTGCATCCCTACGGGACAGGTGCTGGCGAGGTCTGATGGTAGACACGAGCAATGGGACGTCTCAGCAGTAGAACGTGGGCCATGGCGGCCGTCAGCAATAACACGGGACACTCGGTGGTTCGGTGGAGGCGAGGACACGTCCCAAGGTGTTGGCACACAGTTGATCGGCGTATCTTATGAGGTACTTGTCCGGCGACGATTCATTCTATCTCAACCTGGCCATCTATAGCCGGCTTGGCAAATGCCTTGATTGACGATAGTGGCTTGTGGGAGTCCCTAGCTGTAGTAGTGCACAAATTACACTCTGTGAGAGTAGATGCCAAATCAGCAATTCTGGAGACTGATCAACTCTGCCAGAGTGGATGGGGTTGGGGGTTCCTCCGCCAATTAACCCAGAACTCTGCATGGATTGACCATCTAGTGGATTGTCTACCCATCAATCGCGATCTGTAGATACAGCGTCTAATTGGCGAATGCAGTGGTGAATTATGCCTCTAGCCATGTTGTAGTGGTCCTTGTTCAAGCGAGCGATGGCAAACCGTCACGACGGGCCGCTTGATAACTTACAAATTATTATGTTAAATTGATCTATATTACATTACATTTATGTGTTTTAATGGTTTTATTTGCATGATATCATATATAAATGGATACAAATGACTTTCACTTTGATTTTATGACTCTTTTGATTTTTTAGTATTTTTACATGGTATTTAACCTCTTTTCATTGAATAAATATTTTTTTACAGGGCTTAAAGTACTTGGCTAAAGGTTGTAAGGGTTTTAATAATTTTTCAGAATTTTTACATATTTATTTTATATTTTTCTGACCATTATTTAGCCAAGAAATGATTTTAAAATTAAAAGGACTGATTTTTATGATTTATTTAATATTTAAATATGATCCTTTTATTTAATTTAAAGGGGTCCGTGTCATTCGCCTGAAAATTCGGGCTAATGATTAAAGATGCCAAAATAATTGATTATTAGCTCATTATGGCATGATGCATTGCTAGGGTTGGTAGAAGATGACAATTTTGATTTTTATCCGTGCTCTTATGGTTTGCTTTCTTATGAATCTAATGAGTGCTTGAATGAAAAATCATTTATACCAGCAAATATTTCTTTGCATTCTGAAACTGAGCTTAAACCTTTACCTTCGTTATTGAAGTATGCTTATTTAGGACCATGTAATTTTTTCCCGTAATTATATCATCATTGTTATCCTCTGAACAAGAATTAGAGTTATTAGATGTTTTATCTATTTAAAAATATGCTATAGGATGGACAATAGATGATGTTAAGGGCATTAGTCCAAAAATTTGTGAGCATAGAATTTTTTTGGAAGAAAATTCTAAAGCAACAAGACAACCTCAATGGCGACTCAACCCGCACATGTTAGATCTTGTCAAGAAAGAAATTATGAAATGGCTAAAAGCGGATGTCATATATGCCATTTCAGATAGCCCATGGGTAAGTCCTATACATGTAGTACCTAAGAAAACAGGAATAACAGTGACGAAGGATGAAAGTGAAAATGAAGTTCAAACAAGAGTGGCTTCTAGTTGGAGAGTATGCATAGATTACAGGAAGCTTAACTCGGTAACAAAAAAAGATCATTACCCATTACCATTCATTGATCATATTCTTGAAAGAATTCTAGATAGATATTCCGGGCATAACCAAATTGAAATTAACAAAAGTGATCAAGAAAAAACAACATTTGCAAGTCCAGTATGTACTTTTGCATTTAAAAGGATGCCTTTTGGGTTATGAAATGCACTTTCCAAAGGTGTATGACTGCTATGTTTTCTGATTTAGTAGGGGATTGCCTAGAAATTTTTATGGATGATTTTTCAGTCTTTGGTTCATCATTTGATATTTGTTTATCTAATTTAACCAAGATGTTGCAGATATGTTTACAGAACAATCTGGTGTTAAGCTGGGAGAAGTCCCACTTCATGGTGGAGGAGGGAATTTTCCTAGGGCACCATATCAACAAGAATAGACTAAGGGTGGACAGGGCCAAGCTCGAGGTCATCAAGAACCTCCTCCTGCCCACAACCCTAAAACAACTTAGGGGATATCTAGGGCATGCTGGCTTCTAAAGAAGATTTATTAAGGATTTTGCTAAAATCTCTAAACCTTTAACTCATTTACTTTCTAAAGATACATTTTTTGTTTTTAATGAAAATGCTAAAGCACCAATCTTGCAATCTTGCAAGATTAAAGCACCAAGATTAAAGAGGCTTTAATTCAAGCACCAATCTTGCAAGCTCCGGACTGGAGTAAACCTTTTGAAATCATGTGTGATACCTCTGACAGTGCAGTGGGAGCTATTCTTGGACAAATAATTGACAAGAAGCCTGTTCCCATTTACTACACAAGCAAAACTTTAGGAGGAGCACATGTAAACTACTCAACAACTGAAAAAGAATTGCTTGCTATTATTTTTAGGTAGTAAAATAACTGTTTTTTCAGATCATGCTAATTTAAAGTTTTTATTAAATAAAAAAGAAACCAAGCCTAGATTAACATGGAGGATTTTACTTTTACAAGAATTTGATTTAGAAATCAAGGATAAACATGGAATAGACAATACAATAGCAGATCATCTTTCTAGATTATCTACAGAATTATCCATCATGATGAATTTCCTGATGAATACATATTAGAAATTCAAGGTAAAAAGCTTCCATGGTATGCTCATATTGTAAACTTTCTTCTCACAGGGTTATTGCCTAATGATTGGGATGTTAATGATAGAAAGAATTTTTACAAAGATATTAATTACTATCATTATGATGAACCTGAACTTTTTAAATTAGGTGTTGACCATGTGTTTAGAAGATGTGTACCCGAGGAAGAACAATTATTAGCGATGGGGGAAGTCATTTCAATAATTCTCAATTCAGGACCATGTTAAAAAAATATGGGGTTTAACATAGAATCAGAACCCGATATCATCCACAAGCCAATGGTCAAATTGAAAATTTAAATAGAGAGATGAAGAAAATTATTAAAAAAATTATTAGGCCTGATGGTAAGGATTGGTCAAGTAAGCTATATGATACTCTATGGGCATATTGAACTGCTTACAAAACACCCTTAGGGATGTCTCCTTATAGGGTTGTTTTCGGTAAGGCATGCCACCTTCCGGTAGAAATAGAACATAGAGCTCATTGGGCTATTAAAAAACTTAATCTATCTTTAGATGAACCAGGAAAACAACGTTTATTGTAGATGCACGAACTCCAGGAGCTGAGGAATGAAGCTTATGAAAAATCAAGATTTTATAAAGCAACGATGAAGCATTTTCATGACAAGAATGTTAGCCACAAAAATTTTCGGAAACATCAAAAGGTATGGCTTTATAATTCTAAGTTGAAGGTTTTTCCAAGAAAGTTAAAACCAAGATGGGATGGCCCGTTTATAATCACTGACATATATGATAATGGTGCAGTTTTGATTTGTGATCCTAACACAGGGAAGGAGTTCACAGTAAATGGCATTCGGTTAAAGCCATATACGGAAACAGAAAATATATCCCCACCTACAACAACAATGTTGGAAAATCCGATAGCACCTATTGAACAGGAATCACCAACTTAGGACTTGGATTCAATATTTTTTCTTTGTTTGCACTTTAATTTCACAAATAATGGGAACTAACCTAATTTCCGAGCTTTCATTTTTGTTTTGCTTTTAGTTTTTCATTTTCCAGGAATAAAAAGAAGAAGAAGCACAATTCCTAATGGTAACGAGATGTCGGCTCAACATTAGTAAGCTCTTCAAAAATCAAGGATCACGCCTAAGCAAGTTTTCAATTCTGAACTTCTGAATTATATTTATGTTCATCCCTATGCATTGAGGACATTGCATATTTTAGTGGGGGGGAGAACATTTCATGCGCTTAGATTTTCAAACTGTTATTTGGTTCATTATGTCTTAAGTCCCACTTATAAATTAAAACCCACCTTTAGGAGACCTTCTTCATCTATTAATTCAAATTACATGTGCAGGGAAGTTTGGCTTTATAGCGCATCATGAACATGAGAAGATGAATCAAACCTTGATTTTGGATAATGTGGGAGTCAATTTCCAAATGGCTAGGGTATCTAGTGGGTTTGTAGGGGATATAAAAATCAAAGGATTGAAGCACTATGACTCAAAAAGGTAGATTGTTGAGTGAATTGAGGACTCCCACCATGCCACCATTCACTGAGCCGATCCTACTTGAATGTTTTATTATTTCATTGAGTCAATCCTACTTTAGGGTGGAAGATAATACTCTTAACACGTGATTTAAAATATCAGTCAAAATCAATAACATTTGAAAACCAAAAATCACTAAAAATTTGATAAAGTGAAATAGACTCACTCTCTCTCTATACTTTTGGTCTCCAAATCCGAAGACTCGTAATGGGTGGTTAAAAATTGTAAGCAAAATCAAGAACATTTCAAAACCAAATATCAGTAAAATTTGATAAAATCAAATTTTAAGCAAAATCAACAACAATTCAAAACAAAATTTCCCTAAAATTTGATAAAACTATTTAGGTCACTTTGTCTCTCAAGATTTTGGTCCTCTAATCTGAATACTCTTTTCTGCGTTATCTAAATTATCAGACAAATCAATAACAATTCAAAACTAAATATCACCAAAATTTTGATAAAATGAAATAGGCTCACTTTCTCTCTCTAGTTTTGGTCCCGTTAGCCGAAGACTTTTATAGCCTGATCAAAATTATCAGTCAAAATCATTAACATTTTAAAACCAAATATCACTAAAAATTTGCTAAAACGAACAAGGCTCAGTTTTTCTCTTTAGCTTTTGGTATCCTCATCCGAAGACTCATAATGCCTAAACAAATTTTCACTAAAAATCAAGAACAATCCAAAACCAAATATCACTAAAAACTTGATAAAATGAAATATACTCACTTTCTCTCTCTCATTACAGTAATCTTATCCAAACATCCTTACTGCCTGATTTAATTTTCCAATTAAAAACAAGAACATTTCAAAAACAAATATCACTAAAATTTGATGAAACTATAAAGGCTTACATTCCCTCTCTAGCTTTCGTTCTCATAATTTAAAGAGTCATAATGCCTGATTTAAAGTTTTAAGAAATATAAACAAACCTTTCAAAACCCAATATAAATAAAATTTGATAAACCAATTAGGCTTACTCTGTCTCAAGCTTTCGGCCTCCTAGTTTGAACCCTCATAATACTTGATTTAAAATTTGAAGCAAAATCAACAACAATTCAAAACCAAATATCACTAAAATTTTGATAAAATGAAATAGGCTCACTTTCTCTCTCTAGTTACATTACTATTATTGAAAGATCCTTAATGCGTGATTTAATTTTCCAAAAAAATTAAGAGCACTTCAAAACCAAATATCACTAAAATTTGATAAAACTAAATAGGCTCACTATCTCTCTCTAGCTTTTGATCTCATAATGCTGATTTAAAATTTCAAGCAAAATCAAGAACGTTTCAAAACTAAATATCACTAAAATTTTGATAAACAAAATAGGCTCACTTTCTCTCTCTAGCTTTGGTCTCGTTATTCGAAGACTCTTAATGCCTGATTTAAAATTTAAATCAAAATTAAGAATATTTCAAAACCAAAAATCATTCAAATTTGATACAGCCAATTAGGCTCACTTGCTCTTTTTAGTTTCGGTCCCCTTATCCAAAGACTCTTAATGGGTGGTTTAAAACTTCAAGCAAAAACAAGAACATTTCAAAACCAAGTATCAGTAAACTTTGATACAGACGATTAGGCTCACTCTCTCTCTAGATTTTGGTCTCCTAATCATAAGACTCTTAATGCCTGATTCTAAATACCAACGAAATATCACCAAAAAGTTGATAAAACCGATTAGGCTCACTTTCTCTCTTTACCTTTCGGTCTCCTAATCCGAAAATGCATAATGCCTGATTTTAATATCTAAGCAAAATCAACATAATTCAAAAGGAAATATCCCATGCGTTTGATATAACCAATTAGGCTCACTCTCCTCTCTAGATTTGGGTCCCCTAATCCGAAGGCTCTTACTGTCTGATCTAACAGATCAGTTAAAATCAATAGCATTTCAAAACCAAATATCACTGAACATTCGATATAACAAAATAGGCTCACTTTCTCTTTCTAGTTTGGGTCCCCTAATCGGAAAACTCTTTCTGCCTTATCTAAATTGGCAGTCAAAATCAATAACATTTCAAAACCAAATATCACTAAAAATTTGATAAAATGAAATAGGCTCAGTTTCTCTTTCTAGTTTGGGTCCCCTTATCTAAAGACTCTTAATGCCTGGATTGATTTTCCAATCACATAAACAACAATTCGAAACCAAAAATCACTAAACATTTGATCAAAGAAAATAGGCTTACCTTGTCCTTCTAGTTTCGGTCCCCTAATCAGAATTCTCTTACTGCCTGATTTAAATTATCAGTCAAAATAAATAATATTTTAAACCCAAATATCACTAAAATTTGATAAAACAAAATTGGGGACAGAAATTCTTAATGCATTTTAAATTTTCAGAGATTTTAAAATGAGTGATATTTAAATAACATTTTCAAATTCTTAAGCTAGAGAGAGAAAGTCAGCCTATTTAATTTATCAAATTTTTAGGGATATTGGTTTTGAAATGTTTGTTGATATTGATTGAAATTTAAAATCATGCATCAAGAACACTCGGATTAGGAAACAAAATCTAAAAATATAAAGTGACCCTAATTGTTTTAGCAAATGTTTAGTGTTATTTGGTTTTGAAATGTTTTTTTTTTATGGGAAAATTAAATGAGACATTGAGAGTCTTCAGATAGGGTGACCGTAACTATAGAGAGAGAGTGAGCCTATTTAGTTTTATCAAATTTTTAGTGATATTTAGTTTTGAAATGTTATTGTTTGACTGATAATTTAAATTAGACATTATGAGTTTTCTGATTAGAGGACCAAAACTAGAGAGAGAGAGAAAGTGAGCCTACTCGGGTGTATCAAATTTTAATGAAATTTAGTTTTAAAATGTTCTTGACTTTGCTGAAAATTTTAAACTAGGCATTACGAGTCCTCGGATGAGGAGACCGAAAGATAGAGAGAGAAAGTGACCCTAATGGGCTGTAATAAATTTCAGAGCTATTTGGTTTTGAAATGTTCTTGATTTTGCTTAAAATTTTAAATTAGGCATTATGAGTCTTGGGATGAGGAGATCGAAAGCTTGAAAGAGAAAGTGAGCCAAATCGGTTTTATGAAACTTTTAGTGGTATTTGGGTTTGAAATGTTTTTGATTTTTCTTGAAATTTTAAATCAGGCATTATGACTCTTCAGATTATGAGACCGAAAGCTAGAGAGGTAAATTTGGCCGATTCAGCTTTTTACAGAATTTTTAGTGATATTTTGTTTTGAAATGTTTGTTGATTTTGATTGAATTTTAAAATTACGCATTCAGAGCATTTGAATTAGGGGACGGAAATCTAGTAAGAGAAAGTGAGCGTAATTGGGTGTATCAAATTTTAGTGATATTTTTTGTTAATGTTCTTGATTTTGCTTAATATTCTTAACCAGGCATTATGAGTCTTCGGATTAGGAGACTGAAAGCTGGACAACGAAAGTGAGCCTAATCGGTTTTATAAAATTTTAAATGATATTTAGTTTTGAAATAATCTTGATTTTTAGTGGAAAAAAAAATCAGGCATTAAGAGTCTTCGGATAAGGGGACCCAAACTAGAGAGGAGAAACTAGGGAGAGCAACTGAGCCAATTTTCTTTTATTGAATTTTTAGTGATATTTGGTTTTGAAATGTTATTGGTTTTCATTGATAATTTCAATAAGGTATTAAGAATCTTCCGATTAGGAGAACCAAAATCTAGAGAGAGAAGGTGAGTCTAATTGGTTTTATCAAATTTTACTGATATTTGGTTTTCAAATATTAGTCAGTTTGCTTAAAATTTTAAGCCAGGCATTATGAGACTCCAGATTAGGAGATTGAAATATGGAGAGAGAAAGTGAGCTTAATCGGTTTTATCAAAATTTTACTGATATTTCTTTTTGAAATGTTCTTGATTTTGATTGAAAAATTAACTCAAGAATTAAGAATATTCGGATAAATGAACCAAAACTAGAGGGAGAAAGTGATCCTATTTATATAATTTTTAGTAATATTTCATTTTGAAATGTGATGGATTTTCACTCATAATTAAATCAGGCAGTAAGAGTCTTTGGATTATGCGACCGAATTTGAGAGAGAGAAAGCGAGCCTAATTGAATGTATTGAACCTTAGGAATATTTAATTTTAAGTTGTTGTCGATTTGGGTTAAAATTTTAAATCAGGCATTACGAGTCTTCGGATTAGGAGACCGAAACTTAGAGATAGAAAGTGAGGCTAATTGGTTTTATCAAATTGTTAGTGATATTTCATTTTAAAATGCTTGTTGATTTTTATTAGCATTTAAAATCAGGCATTAAGAGCCTTCGGATTAGGCGACAGTATTCTAGAGAGAGAAAGTGAGCCTTTTAGATTTTTAAAAAATTTTAGCTATATTTGGTTTTCGAAATGTTCTTGATTTGGATTGGAAAATTAAATCAGGCACCAAATTTCTTCAGATAAATGGACTGAAAGCTAAATAGAGAAAATTAGCCTAAATGGTTTTATCAAATTTTTAGTGATATTTTATTTTGAAATGTTACTGATTTTGATTGGCATTTATAATCAGGCATTGTTTTTCGATTAGAATACAGAAATCTAGAGAGAGAAAGTGAGCCTAAATGTGTGTACCAAATTTTCGTCATATTTGGTTTGATATGTTACCAATTTTGCTGAAAATTTTAAATCAGGCAATACGAGTCTTCAAATTTGCAGACCGAAAGATAGAGAGAGAAAGTGAGCCTATTCGGCTGTATAAAAATATAGTGATAATTGGTTTTGAAATGTTTTTGATTTTTCTTAAAATTTTAAATTAGCATTATGACTTCCAATTATGGGACCAAAAGCAAGCGAGAGATAGTGAGCCTATTTCGTTTTATCAAATTTTACTGATATTTGGTTTTGAAATTTTCTTGTTTTTGTATAAAATTTGAAACTAGGCATTCTGAGTTTTCGGATAAGGAGACCGAAAGCTGGAGAGATAAAGTAAGCCTAATTTTTTTTATCAAAATTTTAGTTATATTTGATTTTGAAATGTTCTTGATTTTGACTGGAGGATTAAACCAGACATTAAGAGTCTTCGGATAACAGGACCGAAACTAGAGAGAAAAAGTGAGCCTTTTCGCTTTATAGAGAAAAAGTGATTTTGAAATGTTGTTTATTTTGACTGATAATTTAGACCAGGCAGTAAGAGTCTTCAGATTGGGGGACCAAAATCTAGACACAGAAAGTGACCTATTTGGTTGTATCAAACTTTATTGATATTTGGTTTTGAATTGTTGTTAATTTTTCTTGAAAACTTAAATCAGAAAGTAACGGTCTTCAGACTAGGGCACCAAATCGAGAGAGACAAAGTGAGCCTAATCGGTTGTATCAAATTTTACTGATATTTGGTTTTAAAATGTTCTCGATTTTGCTTAAAGTTTTAAACCAGGCATTAAGAGTCTTCGGATAACGGGACCAAGACTAGAGAGAGTAAGTGAACCTGTTTTGTTTTATCAATTTTTTAGTGATATTTTGTTTTGAAAATTTCTTGATTTTGCTTAAATTTTGAAACCAGGCATTCTTCAGATAAGAGGACCAAAACTAGAGAGAGAAAGTGAGCTTATTTTGTTTTATCAAATTTTAAGTGATATTTAGTTTTGAAATGTTTGATTTTCACTGATAATTTAGATCAGGCCAGCAGGAGTATTCAGATTTGGGGACCAAAATCTAGAGAGAAAGAGTGACCAAATTGGTTGTATCAAACTTTAGGGATATTTATTTGGTTTTAAATTGTTTTTTATTTTGCTTAAAATTTTTTATCAGGCATTATGAGGCTTCAAACTAAGAGACCAAAAAACAGAGAGAGAGAAAGTGAGCCTAATCACTTTATCAAATTTCACAGATATTGGGTTTTGAAAGGTTTGTTAACATTACATGAAATTTTAAATCAGGCATTATGGCTCTTCAAATTATGAGATCGAAAGCTAGAGAGAGAAACTAAGCCTATTTAGTTTTTGATTTTGAAAGGTTCTTGATATTTGATATTTGATTTTGAAAGGTTCTTGATTTTTATAGGAAAGTTAAATAAGTCATTAAAGATCTTCGGATAAGAGTACTGTAACTAGAGAGATAAAGTAAGGCTATTTCATTTTATTGAATTTTTGGTGATATTTGGTTTTAAAATATTATTGATTTTCCCTGATAACTTAAAATATTATTGAATTTTTAGTGATATTTGGTCTTCACATTAGGGGTCCAAAATGTAGAGAGAGAAAGTGACCTGATTGGTAGATATGGTAGTTCTGTTCCATTGGTGCGAATTGGAGCGAATTGCACGAATTGTTCGGATTTCCGAATAGAACACTGTTGAAAATGAACAGAACTTCACACAGATGGCAGTGGGGTTCGCATTGTGCAAATTGTGCAAATTTTTTAAGGGTTATTTTTTAAAAAAATTACTCTTGTTCTCTTTCTCAGAGTCCCACTCCTACTATGCCAGTCTCCCTCCCTCGTTCTTGGAAACCCGTCTCTTCTTTCCATCTCTCTCAAGTCTCGACGATGGCCCTTAGACATTGTAATCCCGCCTTTCTCCTGTAGACTCCATCACGCCTTTCTCCCAGCCTATTTGGCAGCTCTACTCCGAACTTGCATCTCTAGCGCCAGATTCAGACGAGGGTCAAAGTGGAGGCGGAAAAAGGAGTCGGCATTTGGTACGTTTCTTTGATTCTCCTTTCTTTCTTTCTAATATTCTGATGCTATCTTGTTCAGTTCTAACTATCTGTTTCTTTCTCGACTTGTGTTTACTGTTTTTTTTTCTTTATGGGGAATGATGTTTAAGAACGATTCACTGTGCGAGTTTGATGGATAAACCGTCACGAGGCAACAGCTCTGTTGTTTTGTGATGGTTAATGTTCATTTTTTTGTGATTTGTGTTTAGTAGTTCTTCAAGGAGTAGTTCTTAGTTTATTTAATTTGACTACTTGCGGAGGAAGTGATATAATCCGCTCGGGGTTTCTTATTTCTGACACTTTTCCACTCTTGAGCGGAACATATTGTTATTTGCTTGGCTCTTCATTCCCCAGCAATTATTCATCGGCCAGTCTTCTGGGTTTTGCGAGTATCCTGCTTCAATCCGTTTTTTGCCGATTCCAAATTGCAAGAGCGAAGAACTAGTCAACAAAGAGCAAGGGTTTCGTCATTGAGATTCTCGGTGACAATTAATAGCATCTGGAGTTAAAAAATAAACTTCTTCCAGGCCATAATTTTTAGAGGTGAGTGGAAGAATTAAAATTCAGGCCCTCTCACTAATTCACTATCTCAAAACCTCCTTTCATCTATTTTTCTCACTGGCTCTCTAATTCTCCAATTTACTCTTTCTCTCAAATTCTCTATCTTTGTAATTCTCTGATTTGTCCCTATCTCTATCTCTGAATCTCTCTTTCTCTCTCTCTAAATCACTGATTTGGTTTTCCTCTATCACTAGTTCGCTCTCTCTCTCTCTCTATTTCTTCAATTGTCTATCTCTAAATCTCTATTTTCTCTCTCTCTAGTCCCCCAATTCTATCTCTAATTCTCTCTCGCTCATTCTCTCTTCCTCCCACCCTAGTAATCTCTTTATCTCTTTCTATCATTCTCTGTTTTTCTCCTTATCTATCTCTAATTCTCTCTCTCCCTAATTCTCCGATTTTTCTCTTTCTCTATGTCTAATTCTCTCTTCCTCTCGCCCTCTCACTAATTCCTGATCTCAAAACCTCCTTTCATCTATTTTTCTCACTGGCTCTCTAATTCTCTGACTTACTCTTTCTTTCAAATTCTCTATCTTTGTAATTCTCTGATTTTCCCTGTCTCTATCTTTGAATCTCTCTTTCTCTCTCTCCTTGCTCCTTGTCTGGTGTAGAGAGCTCTATTATTTATCTTTGCCTTCGTGAACAAAAATTACGATCATGTCATGGAAAATTATTTCATTTTTTAACTCGCAGATTAGCGCTCCACCACACAATATGGGCAACAATGATGGAAGAATCCCGCGGTTTAAATGTGAGACTCCTCTAGTTTTTTCCTCTCTCTATCATTCTCTGGTTTTCTCTTTATCTCTGATTCTCTCTTTCGCTCTCTCTCTCTAATTAGCTGATTCTCTCTTTTCCTCGCTTTCACCTCTCTACTTTTCTCTCATTCCCTAACTCCATATCTAGTTTTCTCTCGGTCCCTAATTCCATCTTCCTCTCCCCCTAATTATCTCTTTCTTGCTTTCTATCATTCACTGTTGTTTTCTTTTTCTATCTCAGTTTCTCTCTCTCCCGCTAATTCTCTAATTCTCTATCTCGCTCACTTATTATCCCTTACTCTCTATCTATCAAATTCTCCCTTGCTTTGTCTTCAAATCCCTCTTTCTCTTCGTCTCTCTAATTCTATCTCCAATTATAAGCTGCGGGTGCTACTCAGGATTCAACCATTGCCAAAAGAGCATACTCGGCCAGGAAGCGGAAAGCTGGTTCTGCAGCTGAAAACACCCAGCCAGAAATCTGACTGGAATTTTGAAGGTTTGGGTGAGAAGAGGGACTACAATTTTTAACAGAGTTATTTTCCTTCAAAAATATGTCCTACTCTTCAAAAATAGACATGGTGTACCCCACGTTTTGCATTTGGTGGATTAAAATACATATATACTCAAGGATATGTCTCCACGCAGTGTTTAATTTTTCTTCAAAAATTAAATTTCCCGCATAAGGAGAGATTGCGGCCTCTGAAGAAAAATTACTGATGAGAAAAATTGCACAATCTCTGTGTCTCTCTCTCTAAATCTGTGATTTTCTATATCTCTATCTCTGAATCTCTCTGTCTCTCCCTCTCTAAATCTCTGATTTTCTCTTCCTCTATCTCTTATTCTCTCTCTATCTATCTATTTCTTCAATTGTCTATCTCTAATTCTCTATTTCTCTCTCTCCAGTTCCCCAATTATCTCTATAAGATTCTCTTCATCTAATTCTCTATTTCCCCCACTTTCTCATTTTTTCTTTGTACCTCTCTCTCATTCTCTCTTCCTCCCTCACTCGTAAACTACCTCTCATTCTCTCATTCTCTCTCTAATTCTTTCTTTCTCTCTCTACCATTCTCTGGTATTCTCTCTATCTCTGATTCTCTCTTTCTCTCTCTCTACAATTCTCTGGTATTCTCTCTATCTCTGATTCTCTCTTTCTCTCTCTCTCTCTAATTATCTGATTCTCTCTTTTCCTCGCTTTCTCCTCTCTACTTTTTTCTCATTCCCTAACTCTGTCTCAAGTTTTCTCGCGGTTCCTAATTCCATCTTTCTCTCTCCCCAATTATCTCTTTCTCCCTTTCTATCATTCTCTGATTTTCTCTTTTTCTATCTCTGATTCTCTCTCTCCTTCTAATTCTTTGATTTGCTCTCTCTCTCTTATTCTCCATTACTCTCTATCTATCAAATTCTCCCTTTCTCTGTCTTTAATCCCCCCTTTCTCTTCGTCTCTCTATCTCCCTATCCCTTTCCTTCTCCAATTCTCTGTTCCACGCTCTCACCATCGCTCTCATTCCCTCTGTCTTCCTCTCTCTCACTCACCCTCACGCTCTCCCTCTTCTTCTCTCTTTCACTCACTCTCTCCCTCTCCCTCTCCTTCTCTCTTGCTCTCTCTCTCTGACAAAACTAAGAACCCTAACATTTGATTTCAAAAACAGCATCTTGAATTCATTACGGTTTGGATACATCCATCATACCTTGTTTCTTAGGTATGAGAACTAAAAAAAGTTATATTACTATTGAACACATACCTAAATATATTATTATTGAAATCTAATCGTTCCACCCTCTAACCAAATCCTAGAAAAATATGGAAGTACACTCTGTTTCATGTAAGTCATTTTAATGAAATCAATTCTCAAAAATCTATTAAATTAATTAGTTTCTTTCCTTTAAAAACGAATGAATTCAGTTATGTCACCCAATGAAATGATATGAATTACCAAAATGAATTCAGTACAATCCCCTCTTCTGATTAAACTGCCAAATGAATTCGTTAAAATAATCCAAAATTTTTTCTTAAATCTAAGTGACAACAATGACATAAACCCCTCACATATCAGGTACCATTAAAATATAAATGCCATTATCCTTAAAATATAAGTGACATAAACCCAATATCATTACAATTTGATAAAACCGTTTGGGCTCTCTTTCTCTCTCTAGCTTTCGGTCTCCTTGTTTGAAGACTCATAATGCCTGATTTAAAATTTTAAGCAAAATCAACATCACTGTAACACCAAATATCCCTAAAGTTTGAAACTACCAATTAGGCTCACTTTCTCTGATTAAATTTCAGTCCCCTAGTCTGAAGACTCCTAATCCCTGATTTAAATAATCAATCAAACTCAATAATATTTTCAAAACTGAATGTTCTTGATTTTGACTCATAATTTAGCTCATGCACTAAGAGTCTTCGATTTAGGGAACCAATATGACTAAAAATTCCACAAAACAAAATGGGCTCACTTTCTCTCTTTAGTTTCCGTCCCCTTATCTGAAGACTCTTACTGCGTGATTTAATTATCCAATCAAAATCAAGAACATTTCAAAACCAAATAACACAAAAACTTTGAAAAAAACAATTAGGCTCACTCTCTCTGTTTGCAGCGTTCGGTCTCCTAATCCAAAGACTCATGATGTGTGGTTTCACATTTTAAGCAAAATCAAGAACATTTCAAAAGCAGATATCAGTACAATTCGACACAACCATATAGGCTTACTTTCTCACTCTATATTTTGGTTCCCTAATCCGAAGACTCTTAATACCTGATTTATACAATCAGTCAAAATCAATAACATTTCAAACCCAAATATCACTAAAAATTTGATAAAAAGAAATAGGCTCACTTTCTCTCTCTAGTTACAGTACCCTTATCCGTAGATCTTTAATGCCTGATTTAATTCTCCAATAAAAATTAAGAACTTTTTAAAATTAAATATCACTAAAACTTCATAAAACCAAATTGGCTCACTTTCTCTCTCTAAATGTCGGTCTCATAATCTAAAGAGTCATAATGCCTGATTTCACGTTTCAAGCAAAATCAAGAACACTTCAAAACCCAATATCACTACAATTTGATAAAACCGATTGGGCTCTCTTTCTCTCTCTAGCTTTCGGTCTTCTTGTTTGAAGACTCATAATGCCTGATTTAAAATTTTAAGAAAAATCAACATCACTTTAACACCAAATATCCCTAAAGTTTGATACAACCAATTAGGCTCACTTTCTCTGATTAAATTTCAGTCCCCTAATCTGAAGACTCCTAATCCCTGAGTTAAATTATCAATCAAACTCAATAATGTTTTAAAAACCGAATGTCACTAAAACTTTGATAAAATAAAATAGGCTCACTTTTACTCTCTAGTTTCGGTCCCCTAAATGGAAGACTCTTGGTGCTTGATCTATATAATGAGAAATCACCCATTATGAGTGTTCAGATCAAGAGACCGAAACTTAGAGACAGAAAGTGAGCACAATCGGTTATATCAATTATGAGTAATATTGCCTTTTGAAATGCTTGTTAATTTTTTTGGCATTTAAAATCAGCCATTAAGAGCCTTTGGATTAAGGTGTTGAATATAATTTATTTTGATTGGAATATTATATTATACACTAAATGTCTTTCGAGAAGGGGACCAAATGCTAAAAAGAGAAAGTTAGTCTAATGGGTTTTTAGTAAAATTTTCGTGATATTTGTTTTTTAAATGTTATTGGTTTTTATTGAAATTTTAAATCAGGCATTATGACTCTCAGGATTATGAGACCGAAAGCTAGAGAGAGAAAGTCAGCCTATTTAGTTTTATTTAATTTTTTATGATATTTGGTTTTGAAGTGTTTGTTGATTTTGACTGACATTTTAAATCACGCATTAAGAGCATTCGGATTAGGGGACCGAAATCTAGAGCGAAGAAGTGAGCCTAATCATTTTATAAATTTTACAGATATTTGGTTTCGAAATGTTCTTGTTTTTGCTTAAAGCTTTAAACGAGCCATCATGAGTCTTCAGATTAGGAGACTGAAAGCTGGAGAGAGAAAGTGAGCCTAGTCGGTTATATCAAAATTTTAGTGATATTTGGTTTTGAAATGTTTTTGAGTTTGATTAGAAAATTAAATCAGGCATTAAGAGTCTTCAGATTAGGGGACCAAAATCTAGAGAGACAAAGTGACCTAATTGGTTGAATTAAACTTTAGGGATATTTGGTTTTGAATTGTTGTTGATTTTGCTAAAATATTAAAATCAGGCATAATGAGTCTTCATATTTGGAGATCGAAAGGTAAAGAGAGAAAGTGAGCGTAATAAGTTTTATCAAATTTTAGCGATATTTGGTATCGAAATATTTTTAATTTTGCTTAAAATTTAAAATTCGGATGATAAGACTGAAAGCTAGAGAGAGAAAATGAGCCTAATAGGCTGTATCAAATTTTAGTTATACTTGGTATTGAAATATTCTTGATTTTGCCTGAAATTTTCAATAGGTATTGAAATAGTCTTCGTATGAGGAGACCGAAAGCTAGAGAGAGAAAATGAGCCTAATCAGCTCTATTAAATTTTAGTGATTTTTGTTTTTGAAATGTTCTTGGTTTTGCTTGAAATTTTAAATTCGGCATTATGAGTCTTTGGATGAAGAGACCGAAAGCTGGAGAGAGAAAGTAATCCTAATCAGTGTATCAAATTTTTAGTGATATGTGGTTTTGAAATGGTCTTGATTTTGCTTGAAATTTTATAGCAGGCATTATAACTCTTCTGATTATGAGATCAAAAGCTAGAGAGAGAAAGTGAGCCTATTTAGTTTTATCAAATTTTTAGTGATATTTGGTTTTGAAATGTTTGCTGCTTTTCATTGAAATTTTTAATCACGCATTAAGAACATTCTGATTAGGGTAACAAAATCCAGAGAGGGAAAGTGAGCCTTATCGGTTTAATAAAATTTTACTGATATTTGGTTTTGAAATGTTCTTGATTTTGCTTAAAATTTTAAACCAGGCATTATGAGTCTTTGGATTAGGACCCCAAAAGCTGGAGAGAGAATGTGCGCCTATTTCGTTCTATCAAATTTTATGTGATATTTGGTTTAAAAATATTATTGATTTTGATTGGAAAATTAAATCAGAGATTAAGAGTCTTCGGATAAGGGGACCAAAAACTAGAGAGAGAAAGGGAGCCTATTTCATTTTATCAAATTTTTAGTGATATTTGGTTTTGAAATGTTATTGATTTTGACTGATAATTTAAATCACGCATTAAGAGTATTCAGATTAGGGGACCAAAATCAAGAGACAAAAAGTGAGACTCATCAATTTTATCAACTGTTACTGATATTTGGTTTTGAGATACTCTTGATTTTGTATACACATTTAAACAAGTCATTATGTGTCTTCGGATTAGGAGACCAAAACTTGGAGAGAGAGAGTGAGCTTAATCGGTTCTATCAAACTTTTAGTGATATGTGGTTTTGAAATGTTATTCATTTTGACTGATAATTAAATCAGGCATTAAGAGTCTTCCGATTATGGGAAAAAAATCTAGAGAGAGAAACTGAGCCTACTCGATTGTATCAAATTTTAGTGATATCTGGTTTTAAAATGTTCTTCATTTGCTGGAAATTTGAAATTTGGGATTATGAGTCTTCGGATGAGGAGACCAAAAGTGAGAGAGAGAAAGTGAGCATAGTCAGATGTCTCAAATTTTAGTGATATTTGGTTTTGAAATGTTCTTGATTTAGCTTGAAATTTTAAATTAGGCATTATGAGTCATCGGATGAGGAGACTGAAAGTAGAGAGAGAAAGTGACTCTGATCGGTTTAATCAAGTTATTAGTGATACTTGGTTTTGAAATGTTCTTGATTTTGCTTGAAATATTAATTCAGGCATTATGACTCTTCGGATTATGAGACCAAAAGCTAGAGAGAGAAAGTGAGCCTATTTAGTTTTATCCATTTTTTAGTGATACTTGGTTTTGAAATGTTTGTTGATTTTGATTGAAATGTTAAATCACACATCAAGAGTATTCGGATTAGGGGACCAAAAACTAGAGAGAGAAAGTGAGCCTAATTAGTGTTATAAAATTTTACTGATATTTGGTTATGAAATGTTCTTGATTTTGCATGAACATTTATATCAGGCATGATGAGTCTTCCAATTATGAGATCAAAAGCTAGAGAGAGAAAGTGAGCCTAATCGGTTTTATTAATTTTTTTGTTATATTTTGTTTTTAAATGTTCTTAATTTTGATTATAAAATTAAATCAAACATTATGTGCTGTGGATATGGGGACCAAAACTAGAGAGAGAAAGTGAGCCTATTTTGTTTTATCGAATTTTTAGTTATATTTGGTTTTGAAATGTTATTGATCTTGATTGATAATTGAAACCAGGCATTAAGAGTCTTTGGATTAGGGGACAAAAATCTAGAGAGTGAAAGTGAGCCTAACTGGTTTTGTCAAATTTTACTAATATTTGGTTTTGAAATATTCTTGATTTTGCTTAAAATTTAAATCAGGCATTACTAGTCTTCAGATTAAGAGACTGAAAGCTCGAGAAAAAAAGTGAGCTAAATCGGGTTTATCAAATTTTTGTGATATTTGGTTTTGAAATGTTCTTGATTTTGATTGATAATTTAGTTAGGTATTAAAAGTCTTCAGATAAGGGGACCAAAACTAGAGAGAGAAGCTGAGCCTATTTTGTTTTATTGAATTTTTAGTGATATCTGGTTTTGACGTGTTATTGATTTTGACTGACAAATACAATCAGGCATTGAGAGTCTTCGGATTAGAGGACCTGAATCTAGAGAGAGAAGGTGAGCCAAATTGGTTTCATCAAATTTTTAGTGATATTTTGTTTTGAAATGCTTGTTCATTTTTATTGGCATTTAAAATCAGCCATTAAGCACTTTCAGATTATGGGACTGAAACTATAGAGAGAGAGTAAGATAATTTCATTTTATTACATTTTTAGTAATATATATTTTAAAAATGTTAGTTGGTTGTATCAAATATTAGTGATATTTGTCTTTTAATGTTCTTGATTTTGCTTGATAATTTTAACCAGGCATTATGAGTCTTCGGATTAGGAGAATGAAAGCTGGAGAGAGAAAGTAAGCCTAATCGATTTTATCAAATTTTTAGTGATATTTGGTTTTGAAATAATCTTGATTTTGGTTGGAAAAATAAATCAGGTATTAAGAGTCTTCCGATAAGGGGACCAAATCTAGAGAGAGAAACTTAGCCAATTTTGTTTTATTGAATTTTTAGTGTTATTTGGTTTTGAAATGTTATTGATTTTGACTTATAATTTCAACCAGGCATTAAGAATCTTCCGATTAGGGGACCGAAATCTAGAGAATGAAAGTGAGTCTAACCGATTTTATCAAATTTACTGATATTTGGTTTTCAAATATTCTTGAGTTTGCTTAAAATTTTAAACCATGCATTATGAGACTCTATATTAGGAGATTGAAAAGTGGAGAGAGAAAGTGAGCTTAGTCGGTTTTATCAAATCTTTAGTGATATTTTCTTTTGAAATGTTCTTGATTTTGATTGAAAAATTAACTCAGGCATTAAGAATCTTCGAATTAATGAACCAAAACTAGAGAGAGAAAGTGAGCCTATTTCATTTTATATTACTTCAGTGATATTTGGTTTTGAAATGTTATTGATTTTGACTCCTAATTAAATCAGGCATTAAGAGTCTTTGGATTATGCAACCAAATTTGAGAGAGAGTAACTGAGCCTAATTGAATATTTAAACTTTAGGAATATTTAGTTTTAAGTTGTTGTCGATTTGGATTAAAATTTTCAATCAGGCATTATGAGTCTTCGGATTAGGAGACCGAAACTTAGAGATAGAAAGTGAGCCTAATCAGTTTTATCAAACTGTTAGTGATATTTCATTTTGAAATGCTTGTTGATTTTTATTGGCATTTAAAATCAGGCATTAAGAGCCTTCGGATTAGGGGAGTGAATTTTAGAGGGAGGAAGTGAGCCTATTAGGTTTTTAGAAATTTTTAGCTATATTTGGTTTTCAAAATGTTATTGATATTGATTGGAATATGATATCATGTAATGAATTTCTTCAGATTTTTAGGGATATTTTGTTTTGAAATGTTATCGATTTATTGGCATTTATAATCAGACATTAAGTGTCTTCCCATTAGAGAACCAAAATCTAGAGAGAGAAAGTGAGCCTAATCATATGTATCAAATATTAGTGATATTTGGTTTGGTATGTTATTGATTTCGCTGAAAATTTTAAATCAGGCAATACGAGTCTTCAAAGTAGGAGACCAAAATCTCGAGAGAGAAAGTGAGCCTAATCGACTGTATCAAACTTTAATGATATTTGGTTTTGAATTGTTTTTTACTTTGCTTGAAATTTAAAATTAGGCATTATGACTCTTCGGGTTATGAGACTGAAAGCAAGCGAGAGAAAGTGAGCCTATTTAGTTTTCTCGAATTTTTAGTTATATTTATTTTTTTAATGTTTGTTGATTTTGATTTAAAATTTAAATCACGCATCAAGAGCATTCAGATTTAGGGGACCGAAATATAGAGAGAGAAAGTGAGCCTAGTCGGATATATCAAATTTTAGTTATATTTTGTTTTTGAAATGTTCTTGATTTTGCTCAAAATTTGTGACAAGGCATTATGAGTCTTTGGATTAGGAGCTCGAATGCTGGACAGAGAATGTGAGCCTAAGCGGTTTTATCAAATATTTAGTGATATTTGGTTTTAAAATGTTCTTTTTGAATGGAAAATTAAATCAGGCATTAAGCGTCTTTGGATATGGGGACCAAAACTAGAGAGAGAAACTAATCCAATTTTGTTTTACCAAATTTTTAGTGCTTTTTCGTTATGAAATGTAATTGATTTTAATTGACATTTATAATGAGGCATTAAGAGTCTTCCGAATAGGGGTCCATAATCTAGAGAGAGATTTCGGACCCCTATTCGGTAGAAGGAAAGTGCAGGAAAAGACAAAACTACCCTAAAAATTTTAGGCCGATCTGACAATCAGATCTCAAGATATCAAGGTTTTAATTTTCTTGAATTATGGCCATCCAAATTCTTCATTTTCTCTCTCCTCCAACTGTCGCCAGGCATTAAGATAGGCCATCTACCATTTATAGGATCTCATTTAGATTGAATCTATTAGTTACTACATCTTGTTGAGGACTTATATTCAATTTCCCTTCAAGATCTTGATTCTCTCAAGGGAGACTAATATCAAAAAGGGGTAGGATTTCTTTCCATCCATTTCTACACTTAGGTGTTGATCCTTTCAAGAGGACCAAGCCCTTAACATCGCAATCATTCTCATCATTCATTCAGGTGATCTAAATCTTCAGGAGAAGGTTCAAATTGGTCGATTCCCTTCTCTCGTTTTGCATCATCTCTCTATTTATTAGGCATTCCATTAGTTCATACAATTTTTAGCTCCTAGAAACATAAAATAAGTTCAGATTTTAAGGATAGTTGCCTCCCTGTGGATAGACCCCTTTCTCATTCTATACTTTCTATATTTTTAAAATGAAATTTTATAAATTTATTGCATAAGCTTATACCCACACAACACAATTAAATTTGCATTAGATCACACCATTTTTAGGCTTATCAATCATCTAATAGTCTGAACATGACAATAACAATGACGATAGCGCCAAAGCCATGAAACGATGCCACTAGAGGCGATACACGGCCATTATTTAGAGAGAAAATCAAATTAATTGGTGTAAGCTCTTTTCCCTCACTCCACCAGACTTCAGGTTTGAGCCCCACCACCCCGGAAGGCATGGAAGAGAAATGGGCACCACCCAATGGAGTGATAGCATATTTTGGGATTGTTACAACTTCACTCCAGCAATGGTTGCCTCAGTCCAAAGTAATTTAAGCCACGTCGCCTCTCCAGAACTTGCCCAATTAACTCGTAGGGGCAGCTGATGAACTCAGAACTTGCGTTGATTTGTGTCATTGTTGTGTGTTGAATTCATGCAATAGATTTATATTTTCCTCACTAGTATAGAGACAAGGGTCGAATCCTCAGGGAGCTTAGGTAATGAGGTAGATGATTAATGAAGAGAAGAAGGGATACTGGTAGGTAAGAAAATGGAGAGGTATTCTAGAGATGTAAGGAGGTTAACACAAGATAGATTACTTACCGTAGTAATATTGATATGAGAGGAATAGGTTTTTACAGCTTTTAGGGGCCTTTTAGAGAAAACTTCCCATAGAGGAATTTCGTCGAACACCTTATGGGCGATGTAAAAGGTGGACGAATTTGATGACAATGGAGAGGAGAAATGATGGATATGGAAGTAGAAATGAGGATAGACTTCTTTGTGGTCGAAATAGTGATGAATGAATGGCGGAATGATGGGGTGGAGGGTGATATGGAGAGATGAGAGAACTGGAATGGGTGGATGTGTATGAATGATGGAAATGATGTTTTTTTTAGAGAACTTTGGAATGAGAATCAAATCAAACCTAAGATAAAGAAAACAGACCTAATAAACTATCCTTGGAGGGGATTACAAGAAAATCTCTCATTAGAACCGTCACACAAACCCCGTTTTTTGATGCCAGTCCTAGGCCGGGTAGTGCTCGATCCGCTACGATGTTGAGCTCGGCTTGGTCTCCCTCTCCAGAGCAAACTTGAGCATCTGCCAATGCCAAAGCTTGGGCCTAAGCTCCTCGCAATTTCCTGCTGGTGACCTGGAGTCAAAGGAATGCCAAAAGACACCCATCAAAGAGAAAAAAAAACTATTTGAAGAGTTAGGGGTTTTCTCAACTCAAATGGCATAAATTGCATTTATGCCCTTGCGACCTTACGAGGATAGGAAAATTATAAATAACCCCTCCAGCAAAAATAAAAGCCTTAAAAATCATTTAGATCATTAAAAAAAACCCAGAAAATTATATTTTGCCTTGAAAAGTTCATTTCCTTATGATATTTGAACCCGAAAAAAATATGAAATAAATTACATAAAAAATCAGGAAATGTCACAACATCATAAAATTCACAACGAAGGCAAAATTAATCAATTTAGTTCAATATAACATGCAAATGTAGTCATTTTGAGCCAAATATATGTGTAAAATGGATGATTTTATGTCATAAATTTGCATGTTATCAGCAACAACAGATGGCTCACAGAGTAATCCACTTTATAACCTCAACGTACCTTTTTTGATGTTTGTAAAACTCTGTTGACTATCTAATGTTTACAAAACAATCTTTTTAATTTTGGGATTGCACTATCCTTGAAAAATTATCCACTAAATACATGTTTCATTGTTTGTACTATATGAATCGTTGTAATATTGAATCATTAAGTATAGAATAATGCTTCTAGACTTAAGATATGTCTACACACTATGCAAATACTAAATTTAATTTTTTTCCACCTATCAAATATTTTCAGGAAAGATAACTACAAATCATCTAGTGATTTCACACCTACTAATTATTTCCATGAAATAATCATCTAATGATTAATGCTACGAAAAAATACCTACTGATAAAAATGATTAAACCATCTACTATCTAAAAAATATTTCAAACATAGAGATTATTTCAATGAAATAGGTTTGTGAAACTAAAGTTCTACTACCTTATTAATATTCCTGTAATTGATTATTAAAGTATGTTAGATCACCAAATTTAAAGGGATAATTTTATTTCAAATAACTTTTAGTATGTAAAATTTAAATAAAACTTTAAATACCTAGAGATACAGATTTAATATTCATCAGTTTTGAGTACTCAACATCTATGAGTTGCCATTTTTTTCACAGAAAATATAGGTTTACAAAATACCAATCGTTCGTTAACAGTTTGCAAACAAACACGAACGAATTGAACACGAACATGAACACAAATTTTTCCACGTTCATTCATCAGATAAATAGAGTTCGTTCGACGTCAAGCATGGAATTTTTCATCCCTAGTCGTCCTAGAATCATCAAGGGGATGACGGACTATACCTACATGGTAACTGATGACAACCATATTCCATGAGCGAGTCAATACAACACTCCTTTTTATCTTCTAGAGCACAAGCTATAGCTTGGTAACCCACATGTTGGAGACTCAACCTATCAATTAGGTTAAATCGATCATACTTTAATTAATCTATATGATGATATGGTTAATTGATTCAGAAGGCTAATAAAGATTATTGGACCGTTGGAGTCCCTAACTAGACTGATACATGGGCCTAGCGGGTCACATGCAACTAATCTTTGGACGTTGGAAGATATATGTAAGTTGAGGGGGTTTTATAAAAAATACCCACTTAGTATAAATGAGGGAAGGGCCTGAACAAAATTCACCTAGGCCCGAAGTGTTCAGGGACTTTTCTCTTCTTCTACCTTCTCCCTGCACCTCCTATCTACACCCAATGCAATTACAACGGCATAAAAACGGTGACGGAGAGTGAACAGAGCTCGTAAGGGTGAAGGAAGAGATTTGACATGTCGAGGATCACTTGGATAGTCTAGAGGTTGCACACTTGAGTAGCTTGACTCATCTCTCTTCGGAATCCAAGAAATCACAGATGTGATCCATGCGCAAGTACTTCGTTTAATGATCTTCACCATGTCGTTACAATTCTATTGTGAATCTTCGACTTCATGGAATCATCTTGTTCATCCCTATCAAGGCCTATAGAACCCAACACTTTTGGCCCGTGAAGCAAGGGTCAAAGGGTCTATACACATTAGTGTGAATCAAATCCAGAAGATTCTGGCTTTTATTAGTAGATTTCTTGAAGGCATTGACTGTCAGCCTTTATACAATCAACAGAATTAGGGAAGTTAGTGAAATATAGGGAACTTAAAAGTCCCTGTTTCACTAGTCTTTTCACTATTGCTCGGGATATATGTTCCCCTATTTCATGTTTTCCTACCCTACGGTGTCACATCACTAACACAAGCCCATGAGTTCTGTAACATCATACACTACAAAAAATCTCTCATAACTTTTTGGTATACAGCTTTGGTGATGTCGGACGTTGTCGATGGTGTTGTCCGACGGGTAATTCACTAAGTGAATGTAACTACGTGATGCAAATGTCCTATATGAAATGTATGTGCAGGGCCGACGAGTGGAAAATACGCCGAGTTCCGTGCTCTGGAATGGGCTACTGATGACGATGACAATGACCTTCTGACCCTCGTCGAAACGACGACAGCGACTACGATGCCAAAAGGAAGAATTCCATAGGGGCTTGCACATAACGAACGGGCTCGACCTGTACCTATGAAGACATTCAACATGTAGTTTTCTCAATAATTTTCTCTCACCTAATCTAACTCGAGCGCACTGGAGTGTATCCGAAAAATGTACTAAAAGACGTAATACAACTGACGAGCAACGAGAACGGAGTACCTCCTCGGTGACGGCATTTGTCATCAACGTCTTTGTCAGAGCACGGGCCGGTGCGAGCAGGTTGGTGGAGACATAACAATAGATAAACACAAGTTGGTTCGACCAGCGGTGATGTTGCAGCGCGGTAGCTTGATACCAAAGATAAGAGGTAAGGTTGAGGTGGAAGTGACGTATGGGACACGGTGGCGGCCGGTTCAATTGAGTGCAGTGTTAGGGAGGGGTTCAATATGTGTGTCCTTTGATAGTGGGAAGCAAGGGGTGCGGTGATGACTTCCTTGGGTTCAGCTCTGGCAAGCACATAGTCATCGAGTGACCCGGCGCCTGTTGGACATCAATGGTTTGGCCGTGTAGTGGAGAAGACTTAGCGGTAGTCGTCCAAGAGTGCAGTCATTTGCTTCAGCAAAGGCCTACTCTGTTGTGGTCAAGGCGATCGCCCGCGGGATCACTATGCACCTGTGTTGTCAACCAGGCCACCAACAAGCAAACCGTGACGTTTGGGTTGTTCTGGCCGACCACGCGATGCGTGATCCCAGGTGGAGTCAACGCGCTCATTGAGCGAATGGAGAAGTCTGCGGACCGACTACAGCAGAGGCCGAGGGGCAGGTCGAGGGAATTCGTGTTGCGTCGTTCGCCCGTAAGCGCTAACACAAATGCTGAACCTGTGGCTCACCAAAGGATCAAAACCATTTTGCGCAAGGGGCAGTCCCTCAACAATGCCACGAATCCTCGTGGTTCCCCACGACGTGGATTATCCTCCAAGACACACGACTGGTCAAAGATGTACGCCCACGTCGGTTCGGTGTGTCTTTCACGCGGGTTTCAGACAGAAACTCTCGCCTTGCGGGGGAGAAAACCGACGGCGGGTCCTGGATTCCTGATGGCAACAAGGGAGATCTCAGGTCTGCGAACTAACGATGGGAACGATGAAGGCTGGAGGATCCTGAGATGCTCCTCCTCTTCCCTCTCTCCTCTCTTCTTCTTCCTCTCTTCTTCTTCTTGAGGGTGAGATCTGAACTACGCTTGTAACTGCCAAGATGCAAAATCCCGATCTGAAAATGACACGGTCCCATCATGGCCTTATATAGGGCCATGATGGCCCCTTACAAGGAGTTCAGAAAGGATAGTCCAATACGGATCTCCCCCTTCATTTACAACACAAATAAGAAAATAACAGACAAGACGACATGAACTTAAAACGATACGAACGACTGAAAACAGAAATCAAATAGGCTGAAAACACAACGAAAATACGAAGATACGGGCGCGGGCGTACTCTACTCGAGGTATTTAAGCCCGGGCGTCTTCACGGACGCTTTGGCGTGCCAGTCGGGCTGGACACGGACCGGCGGTGATGCTGATGTCGACGAAGACAGCTTCGCTGATGATTCGTTGGCGTCGTCTGGATGCACTTCATCATTTGGCCTGTAAGAAAATAAGAAAATTGCTCAATTTGCCCTGTATATTCAAAGTAAACAGATGGATTAGCATCCTTGTGGAGAGCTCAGAACTAAGACACGCAGACAGATGTCAAATGGAATGTGACAGGATTCAATCTGTCATCAGTCATCCATCCTGACCTCAGAGCAGAAACGAAACTAAACCCAGTAATAGCTCCCATCGGGTGTTCTCCCGTCATCAAATGCTGCCCAATTAGTCTAATCTTTTATTGGTCCATGGTCAGGTGTGTCACTAGGGAGGGCTCTAGTACCATAACTTACGAAGCATATAATGCGAGTTTTCAACAAAAAATGTACAATTTTTATTTTGGTCAGCGGAACATTTATAAAAAAACGCTTACTTTCCTTTGTATATTCGGCATTCAAGCTCTGATTAGAGACTCATGTTCATGTCATCTTCCTGCGCATGTTCTATTCAGTAAAATACCCCATGTGGGGACATCGTGGACCCATCCTGATCGACCACTAAAAGTCAGGGCAACGGTGAAAACGACGTTAATTTACTAGGAGGCGATGAAGACAACGGTCGGAATAAAAAACAAAGATTCCCCCGCCAAGGAGATATACGGGCCAAGAAATATGAAAATAGGACGGGTGGGAGAGTTGGCCAGAGGACGGGGGGGGGGGGTGGGACAGAGCGTGAACATGGAGGCGTAGATGGCAAGGCAGCGCCGCCACCGGGGGGAAGACGCTCGATCGATACGGCGAGATTCGGGGGAGGCATTCAATCGAGACGCCGCCGAGAAATCGGAAAGCGACGCCACGGAAACCCCCGCGAGGCGACGACATCGCTTGACGGACGTGTACATAGAATAATATATTTATAGAGAGAGAGAGAGAGAGAGAGAGAGAGAGAGCGAGAGGGCGAACGATTGTCTCAAGTTTCAACGGAGGTCGCGGCAGATGGGGAGGGGAGAGAGGATGGCGTTGACATCGGGCGGAAGGGTCATATCCGATCTCTGCGAGGGTCAAATTCGACTGCGAGCAGAGGAGAACGCCGCTTGCTGCGGCAATCAGTCGGGCGATCGCGATCGATCAGATCAAACCGATCAAGCAACCAATCAATCAATCAATCGGAGATGGACGCCGGGGGGAGCTCCATGTACGCGCCGAGGATGAGCGGGTTCGCCTACGGCTTCGGCGTCTCCGTCGGCATCCTCCTCCTCATCACCACCATCACCCTCGCCTCCTACTTCTGTGCCAGGAACCGCTTCTCGCCGCCCCCCGGGCCGCCGGGGACGGCGGCGGCGGCGGCGGCGGCGGAGGATCGTCTAGAAGAAGGGATCGACGAAGCGACGCTGGCCACGTACCCCAATATTCGGTTCTCGAGGGAGGGCAAGGCGGTGGGGGGGAGCGGGTGCTGCTCCATCTGCCTGGCGGACTACGGGGAGGGCGAGCTGCTGCGCCTGCTCCCCCTCTGCGGCCACGTTTTCCACGTCAAGTGCGTGGACCCCTGGCTCCGGCAGCGCTCCTCCTGCCCCGTCTGCCGCGCCTCCCCCCTCCCCAGCCCCCTCGCCGAGGTCGTCCCCCTCACGCGCCAGCGCCCCTGACCGATCTTCTTCGCACGAGTGCCCCTGATTGATTTCTTCTTTCCCTCTTTCCGCTTCTTCTTCCTCCTCCTCCTCGCGAAAGAGAGAGAGAGAGAGATCGAGAGTGCGACAAAGAAGAGACCTCATTGACGTGTAATTCCTTTGAGGATCGCCGTCGTCGATTCAGACGACCGTCGAATTTTGCGCCAAAGAACTCCGGCGGCGAATTGGCCGTGTTCTTTCTGTTCTTTCGTTTCTTTTGTTTCTTTCTTTTTCTTTCCCGATAGCCTGCGAGATGATCCATCCTTCTGCTTGGAATAACGGCGGGCGGTTCGACTCGGTCGGGCCGCTGTGGACACGTGGAGCCCTGATTTCGTTTATATTTATTATTTAATCGATGGCTTCGCACTCACGTTTCTCCTTTTATCATTTAACACCATCATCAATTCATCATCATTGTCTCCTTCTTCGTCCCCCTTTTCTTCGGGCGCAAGCAAATTGGTTTTCATTTCCCTTTCGCCTTCCTCGTCGTCGCGCCGCAATGGCGACACACAGTGGACTTCCGCCATCGGCTGTGCTCGCCGCCGCTTGCTTCCTGCTCATCCTCGGGGTCGCCAGCGCGACATCGGTTCACTACTGCGGTAGGAGATGGATCACGCGCTTTCTTGATTTCGTCCTTTTTATGCGATTGCTTCGCATGGCGCTTGATTCCTGACGCCGGTAGGGGAGATGACGATTTTCTCCGACTTCCGCCGTTTCTTACAGGCGTCTAAAGTTATCTGCCTCCGCGATCTTCCTCCCGTTAATATCGCCTAGGGATTGCCAGTATGGAGGACGCCTGACCTGGTCCTCGTTTCAAATCGTGTGGAATTTGATTATGCCTCACCGTGGAAACGCTAATTCCTTGTGCAGATAAGCATGCCAACTACGCCGTGAAGGTGAATGGGGTCGATATCAGCCCTAATCCTGTTGTGAGCGGCCGGACTGCGAAATTTGGCATCTCGGCTGTTACTGGTAACACTCCAATCCCTCGCAATCCGAATCACAATCCCTCGATTCTATTTTTGATCCGTCTCTTGGTCACAAATAAATGTTGAGACATGTTCCCGATCTCCCTCGCTCCTTTGATAGCGATTCCTGGATATTGGGGGTAAATCTGCTGATCGTCAAGATTACGTAATGGCCTAAATGTGACAATAAATCAAAAATAGAAATCGATCTTACGGTTAATTTAATCCTCTGCACGGCGAAGTTGAATGATTTTTACCCTTCCGCTGACAAGAAATCAGAAATAGAAACCGATAGTACGGTTTAAATAATTTACCCAGGGAAGATGAATGAGAATCCCTTCCGCTAATGCAGAGAGCCCCGTGGAGGGGGGAAAATTGGTCATCGACGTCAAGTACTTTGGCTTTCACGTTCACCAGGAGACGCGCGACCTCTGCGAGGAGACTTCCTGCCCCGTGGCCGTAGGCGACTTCGTCATCGCCCACGAGCAAGTTCTCCCCTTTTACACCCCGCCGGTGAGCAACGTTTTCCTTGTTCATTTCGTCTTCTTCTTTCTTCTCCATCTTCTTCAACCAGGATTGGATTTCTCTCTGCTAGGGTTCCTACACGCTGACCCTGAAGCTGCTCAGCGCGAACGGGAGCCAGCTGACGTGCGTGAGCTTCGACTTCAGCGTCAGCTTCGGATTGGAGGTAGCCGACGAGTGAGACACGAAGAAGCCCTCTTCGTCTCTCTGTTCGAACACCAGGAACGACGCGTGCGGCGTCTTCCTCCTCTTTACAGCCTGTATTTTATTATCGATCCACCTATGTTATCTATCAATAACACCCGCTATATCAATCTATCTTTCATGTTGTCTGGTTTGGTAGTGGGCCCGAGTGGGCGACCGTTACGGGGTTCTCCCCGGTATTTAAATTCGGGCGAATATAGCCGTTGTGGGAGGAACAGGACAGAGGGGGTGGGGTTGGGCAAGAAGGTAGGAGACGCGGAGGAGCGATGATGATGGGGCTCAAGGGGAGGCTGCTCAGGAATCTCAAGTCGATCCCGCAGGTGGCCTGCGCGGCGGAGGTCCTCCAAGCGACAACTCATGGCGGCAAGGAGAATATTCCGGCGGAGAGTCCGCGATTCCGACGGCCGGATCTCAACTCGCCGACCCTATTCGATCCGGATCTCCTGGCGGCCTTCGAGCAGGCGGTCGCCGAGTACCGCCGCCGCCGCCGCAAAGAACAACAAGGAGATGATGATCATGAGGATGATGATGGTGATGATGATGATGATGATGATGATGATGGCGATTATGAAGAGGAGGAGAGAAGGCCGCCGAGGAAGGTGCGGCGGACGAGCGCGGGGGGAGGAGAGAGGGAGGGGAAGGGAGGGGAGGTGGTGCTGTACACGACGAGCCTGGGAGGGATAAGGAAGACGTTCGAGGAGTGCAACAGAGTGCGGGTGCTGCTGCGGGGGCTGCGCGTGGAGTTCGAGGAGCGCGACGTGGCCATGCACCGCGCGTACAGAGAAGAGATGAGTGCGGTCGCCGGGGGGGCGGCGCCGCCGCGGCTGGTGGTGAAGGGGAGGGTGGTGGGCGGCGCGGAGGAGGTGCTGGCGCTGCACGAGCGGGGGGCGCTGCGGCGGCTGCTGCGGGGCGTGGCCGCGGACCGGGCCGGCGGCGCGCCGTGCGGGGGCTGCGGCGGGGCGGGCTTCGTGGTCTGCGGGAAGTGCAGCGGCAGCCGCAAGGTGTTCGACGAGAAGCCCAAGCGGTGCGAGCACTGCAACGAGAACGGTCTCGTCGTCTGCGCCCTCTGCCCTTGTCGCGCGCGCACCCTCCGCCGAGACGAATTCTCCCTTGGCCTTTGATTCTTTCTCACCAGGACCTTCCTCCGCCGAGATGTTCTACAACTAGATTTATTTTATTTGTTTATTTATTTGCATTTCCCCCGGCCCTCGGTCACCATTTTTGCGATGGACCACCCTCCCTCCCTCCCAAGTCCCAAGTCACAACTTGCAGATTTCTTTACGCCCTGCAATGTTTTATCTAAGGTCTTCCACATTATTCATCCATTGTTTGTTTTCTCCCATTTTTGCAATTGATTTGTCGCTATTTTTTGTGGATTCTAGGGCTGGACTCTATGGAAGGGAAGCCAAAAGAATGCTTTACTCTCTGTGGTTTGAGTCCGATGGGCAACTCCGCAAGTTGAGACTTATTTCTGTAGATTCCGCTTATTATGTCATTTGCTTATTTTCCGAGATATGACGATGGGACTTATAATCTTCTCGGACCGATGCAATCATGTTTATTTACTCGCCGCAAAAAAAATTAAAACGCTTCAAATTCTAATTTCATCTTTTTTTATATAATTATATCTTATCTAGAGAGACGCCCGAGTGCCGTCGCTCCTAGTGAGAAATCAGGAAGCGAAGTTCCGCGCACTTTTTGAGACCTGGGAGCTCGCAAGGGCGGTTTCATTCGAATGGATAAATCTTTTGAGAAGGTCATGTTCTAAGCACTTTGGTATAGGAAAGCCGAGAGAACGTATCTTCAAATGCATGTCCAAAGAGTAGACTACCAAGAAATCCCTGAGGAATATATTTCAGCAGAGTAAAGCGCTACTAAATCACTTTTGTGAATAAGCACGGCAAAATAGGCCATCTTTGTGCTGCCACGTGAACAGGATCATGGAGGACAAATCTTTCATTTATACCGAGAAAGGGAGTTCAAGTAGGAATGGATTTGACCATTATTTATACAACGTTTATTAATAAAATGAGAGATTTTTTAGAGTCCTTTGTACCTCAGTTGACTTCTCGATAGTGCGGAAGTTTCTCATCTTAACAAAATATCTCGGAGATTTTGTTGTCTCATTCATCTTACTCACATAATCAACATTCCAGATGAGGAAAAAAGTCAACTCCTTGGCGAATAGGAGAAATAATCTCACATAGACATTTCACGCATATATAAAGTTCTGGGCATAGCCAGAGTACACCAGCTCAAGTAAGACACTCTTAAGGTGAGAAGTACATCGAGTATTTTTTGGGATTTGGACTTACAATCGCTCAGGGACAATGAGCGAATTACTCATGTAATAGAATTAAAATATTTCAAAATATTTTTATGCTCTATCGGTACATTCATTTAGTATAACTATCGGAATTGAACAACTCATCAATAGTCTTCATTTTTAATTATTGATAAAATTTGCATCACTCTGTAAGGTTTGACGCATTAAATCATAGGTTGACTCTAAATTTGACAAGGTTAAGAAACAGCTGATACATTTAGTTTGGAATTTAATTTAGACAAAAAAAATTGTCCAAGACTAACCTGCAAGCTATTCCCAATGGGCGTGTTAGTTTTCAAACTGATATGCTATTGAGCTAACTGGTCAAAATTGGCCACCTATTAGGGCTGAAACACAGTTCCTACTTCTGGTTTATAATATATGGGTCACTTAATATTTGAGAAAGGGTGATATACCATATGAGAAATCAAGTTCTATGAAAAAATCCTATGCACTATGGATTGTCAGGTATCTGACACATCCATGTCTAGGGAATGCACGTGACATTTGACTCCTTGATGGAGTAAGTATTTTAGTTGGTTACAATTGGGGAAACAATGTTGGAATAATATGGAGAAAATAATACAGAATATAGGTTCCTGTCCTAACATTGCTCATAATTTGAGTGTATAAAAAATTATTCATGTCACTCAACTAATCAAATTTCACTGTAAATCATGTCAACTTAGATTTCTAAATTCTGCCTAACAATGACGACTATAAAAGAAAACATATTTCATATAATCACTCTTTGAATAACCTAGAAAAACCTATTTTACAGAAAATCAACTCTTGAACAGCCACATCTTCATGGCACAAGTTATTGTTGAATCTTTGGTAAAATACCCTTAATTAAAATCTACTTTGGAGTAGACATGGTCGTTCTGTTCTGTTCGTTTGAAACGAACACAAAATTCGCACGAAAGAACTGCACAAGCCCTTGTTCTTTGTTCTGTTCTTTTTTTTTTTCAAAAATGAACAAAATTCACACAAAATTAGACTGAAATTCGCACAAAGCGAACAAAAGAACAGAACACGGGTCTGTTCGATGTTCTGTTCGAATTCGTTTTTGTTCTGTTCGGAAAACCGAACAGAACGAACAATTTGCACCAAAAGAACATAACGACCATGTCTACTTTGGAGCAGTAACTTTCATACAAGATATTTGTTCATAGAATACTTGGCCAATTCAAAGGGGAGATAACTTCCTGTCCCAAATTTCGCAATAGCCATTGTTGGTCGCTCGTTAAACAATTTACTTTAATAGATTCGATTAACATTTCACAAGTAAGATTTACTATGATTTCAGATAATGTGATTTAGATGATATTGCATTTCCAAATTTAACTAAGACATTTATACAAAAAAATACGAATTTAAAACACACCTCCCGGCTACTTCCCTCTTTTTCTCTCATTCTTCTTTGCGATTATCTTCTCTTCTACTTCGTGACTTCGTTCTACTTTTGGTTAACTGGGTAAGTGGAGCACCATACTTGAGGTAAAGATCTGACAGATGACGATTAATGTAAATGAGCTATTTTTCGACAAAACCCAAACAAAACTGTTAACTCCAGCCTTCCTCCTTTTGTTGGCCATCGTTTCTCTCTTCTTACTTCGCCAAAACAAAGTGAGAACACCGATACTGTAGGGGCTGAGGAACCTGAGGATTTCTCATTTTGTCTCCTGCAGTTGGATTGGCAGCTCTCTTCGTCGAGATATCGTTTGCATTTCTTTTATCTCTATCGAGATTATTTTTCGCGAGGGGAGAGCACAGCGCGTTTTGAGGAAGAAGAGGAGATTTTGTGAAACGTGATGAAGTTACTAATAGGACAAAAAGGAGAGGGTGAAGAATAGGAGAGAGAATGAGAGATCGTAGATAAAGGGCAAATACTATGAAAGAGCCTGAACTTCCATTTTTGTAAAGAAAGTAGCCCCAACTTTCACGTTAAATTTTTTCCCCCACCGCCGGTCAAAGGGTCACGTGGATGCCACCGTGGCGCCCAGGTGGACTCCCCGGTGGCATCCACGTCACCGCGTGATCGCCGACGACGCCGTGGTCCGTCCGCCCACGCCGCCGCCCGTCTCCGTCCCCCGCCGCCGCCCGACTCCGTCCCCCGCCGTTCGCCGTCGACGCCGCCCGTCTGCCGCCGCCGACGCCGCCCCTCTTCCTCCGCCGCCGACGCCGCCTCTCCTCCTCCGCCGTCGACAGCGTCGCCCCCCTCCCCCGGACGGCGGCGTGGCGGGGAAGGGGGAGGGTGCGGCGGCGCGGCGGGAAAGGGGGAGGGGGCGCCGCGCCGCCGCACCCTCCCCCTTCCCCCGCCGCTCCGCCGCCCCTCCCCCGCCGCGCGGCCGCCCGGGGGAGGAGGGCGACGCTGTCGACGGCGGAGGAAGAGAGGCGGCGTCGACGGCGGAGGAAGTGGGGCAGCGTCGGCGGCGGCAGACGGGCGGCGTCGACGGCGAACGGCGGGGGACGGAGTCGGGCGGCGGCGGGGGACGGAGACGGGCGGCGGCATGGGCGGACGGACCACGGCGTCGTCGGCAATCACGCGGTGACGTGGATGCCACCGTGGAGTCCACCTGGGCGCCACGGTGGCATCCACGTCATCCTTTGACCGGCGGTGGGGGAAAAATAATTTGGACGCCAAGTGGCGACGTCTCATTCGTTCGGGCTATTTTTTTTACAAACGTGAAAGTTGGGGCTACTTTCTTTACAAAAATGGAAGTTCGGGCTCTTTCATAGTATTTGCCCTAGATAAAAAGAGGCGACACACATTTAAGAACGTGAAAAGAAACAGTAATGATATTGATATATTTTATCAAGAAAGTCAAGGAAAAAATTTCGTCCATAGAAAAAGAGAACCCTAGAGAGAAATTGAAGAAGATAAGGAATAGAGTAATAATTAGAGAGAGACAGAAGTCAAATCACAACAGAAGGAAACTTATCCGAGAGAGTGGACATTAAAGAAAATTTAATAATCGACAAAGACACAAGACAGAAAAGGATCTCGGCCGGATCTTCATAACCACTGTTTTGCCTGGAATTTAAAAACCTTATTAAATAACATTAATAACTTCATTTTCTCTGCAGTATTAAAAATGAAAATTCCTGAAACATTATAATGCAAATATGTGCTATTCTTTTCGTTATTGAAATCAAAATATTAGATTTGTCTTTTATATTATATTCCCCATAAAATGTTTGCCCAAATCAGAAATATTGAACAATTAAACTGAGAAGTATAAATCATCATAAACGTATTCCCGGAGCAGCTTCAACTCCATAATCAATAGTTTGACCTGTTGTCGATATGGTCCGATTCCCATTCTTAAAACCCATCAAAAGATGACCTTACAAATTTTCACAAATTGCCAAAGCTTTAACCTTCCATAGCTATATATATATAGCCTTATATCCTTCTTTTTACATTATTTTCGTTTATGCCTCATCAAATTTCCACATATTTTCCCTAATCATAATCACGAATAGTAGAGCAATACCACGTCATGATAAATTTTATTTTTATTATAATTATACATTATTTATCCCACATATAGAAATATTATTTACTTAAAAAATACAGAATAGAAAATTTTAAAAGATATCAGAAAAATTCAAAATTCAAAGTATTTTATTTCTGATTTTATTTTCTTTTTTGTTATTTTCTGATATTCAAAGAGTGACCTTCATTAGTGTGTCGTCTGAAAGAGTTAGTGATCTTGTTCTTAGTGAAGATATGTAATTCCAGTGAAATGTCAGAAGTGCCTCTAATCATCCAGTTGGATAGTAATAGCTTAGGAAATATCTGTTAATTAATAATTGTAAAACGTGAATTAGTGACTCTGGAGAGCATATGAAGAGTTGTGGGTTGCTGAAGTGTCTACTAGCTGCATTTGAAGGAAAGAATTCTCTCTCATTGCCTCAATGACACACCATTCAAGTGAGCGTATACTTTCACTCCACATTCTCATACAAACATTCCTTCTTTATCTTATACCATTTATGAATCAGTCAGCCAACGCCACCAACTTCTGGCTCAAATACTGGAGAACACAACATAACTATGATGAGAGGAGGTTGATGGATCATTCCATGTCTATGGTATATAGGCTCAACAAAAAGTCAAATCTAACGTTAGACGATGACATCTCAAATTAAGAAGTGATTCCCACTTTTTAATCAATTATGAGCCATTACAAACTATCGTTGCAATATTCATACAAGCACAAAGGACTTTACCATCATTCATGATAGGAATCAATTCTAGAAATGGAGATTTGTAATTTTGTAAGTTTATATAAATGATTTGTAAGTTTATATAAATGGGGATTGAGACTTGGGATGATGATTGGTTGAGAATAAATACTACCTACATATTTTTTACACCACGTGGTCCACAATCATTAGTTGTCTCAATCATTTTATGAAGGATTAGGAGATAAGAATATGTACCTGATGGACATAACATAACTTTTTAAAGAATTTTTTAAGTTAAATTAATGTAGGAAATGTAATGACTGGTTTTATCTTTTATGGCTTATATAGTGAGCATCAAAATCATACTTATTGCGTAGTAAATGTATTTATCTCTTATTTTATTTATTTTATCTTATATTAAATACATTTGACTATTGGATTTTTAAAAATTACATACGTACCCCTTTCACTTTCAATCCCTCTATAGGCTGATCTAGCCTTAATCTCGGATCATCTTATCTATCTCTAGGTGAAAATCACACTACAAGTAAAAGCTTCAGATTCTGATCTTTTGAAGACATTTAGTGGTTGTTTACGAGAGATCGTTCAACAGAGTTTGTTGCTAACATAATCCTTGATTAATAGGAGTCAGAATCATATCATCAATCACTACATTTCATGCACAATTTTCATGATTATAATGCATGTTAATGTTATTTTATGATATTTTCTCCATTACCATGACATTCCACCAAGACATCAATTTTATGTTATTTCAAGCTTAATTATATCTTTTATTCACGTTTGAACTTTTTCAAGGCCAAACAATTTTAAATTAACCACATTTGTTGACTTTACCTTTTTAGGACTCAAGTGGATGAATAAAGAAATAAGAGATAAAGTCAAAGATTAGAATATTCAAAGTTCTCCTAGTTTGAGGTTGATCCTTTTTCTGTCTAATAAATATTTCCAAATCAAACTAATGATTCCCGTACACCAACTATTTTTGTCTAATTATTTATTTCAGGATGCATGAATTTAAATAAGATGAAAATTAAAAACCAATAGAGAAACTTTAATTAAAAAATCCTTATAAATAAGAATTTCTCGGTTATATTATTTCTAAATTTAATTGATTTTTAGGGCCTAACAAACAATTATAGGCATGGGTCCACAGCAGCAGCTGACGTGGATGTGGTAATGTGAAGGTATTCCAGCCACCATCATAGCTACTTGTGTCCAGCACATTGCCTACATGGCTCAGAAGTGGCCCATCGGAGGCCAAGAGGATTTACCTCACTACTTTTTTCGTCAATTTTGCTGCAATTTTTTTTGTAATAATTTGGACAGCGCTTTTGTCAAACGTTACTTAACCTAAGTTTGGTAACAGTATTAATTTTTTATATAATTTATTAAATCTTGGTTTAGACCTATTTCCATTGATATATAACAGTAACCATTCTATCGAGATTGGCGACTTGTTTGACAGCTACATCCTCATGCAAAATACAATTCTTGGGCATTAAATTTTGAGATCTGTATCTCATTACTCAAACCTCCAAATTTCATAATTATTATCCATCCAGAATACTATCTTCCTAATTTTTCAATCCACATCCATTTCTGACATCAATTTCTTGGTTAATTTTTTGGCTCTGACCGGAGGTTATAACTTGGGTAATTTTATAGCTTTGAACCTGAAAATTGACATTAATTTTATATAATATCCAAATTTTCCATTTTATATTTTAATTATCTTTTATCCCTCTATTTTTTGAAAATCTAATTATCATAAACTTTTATTGCTATTTTGACGCTCAAGTCACCTATAGTCAATGGGTTGGTTAAAGTGAATAATTTGAATTTTCCACTGATTTTCTTCTTATTTGAAAATTTTAAAACTGCCAAAATTTTTATAAGACTCCTTACATTATCCTATTTTTAAAAATATAAAACTTTAAAATTCTCCTTTAAAAATTAATGAATTGACTTAGTTAAGGGACTCACATTAGTGAACTTGATTATTCATTTTAATCCCAATTTCATCTTTTTGACTTAATTGTATTAAAATTCTTAATAAATTTTAATTAGTTAAATATTATCTTAATACTTACCTTTCTTTTCATCCAAATCGACCTAATTTTACCGACCCAACTGTTTTAAACATGTCAAGACTTTCTCTTTATCAATTTAACCCCTACTCATCAGCATATTTGATGACGCCCATTATTAATAGTTTAATATGATAATATTTACAACTCAACTCACATTAAATTGGCTACCTGTGCATTTTATCAAGCCTAAATGATTAAATCAATTTTGAGAGTGATGTTTTGAATTTTATTTTTTAGGTATTTGTGTGATCCCATATTGTGAAATAAACTAATTTTTTGAGTTAGAATATTATTTTTCATGAAACATTTGGCATTATATTCATAAGGATATGATTTTTCTAAGTTGGAACATATTTTTTTGAGGTTTAAATTTAATATTATATGAATGATAAAACATTTTTGAATGCCATTTTAGTCATTCTATGTTATTCCTTATTCTTATTTGCATCAGCCAATCATTAAATCTTCTTAATGATTGGCATCAACCAATCATTAAAATCATAGTTCTATGAAATCACGATTAACAATATCATAATGGCCTTAATGACTGACCATTCTATTTCTTATTACGTTGACCCCAGGGATGACATAGCCTAATAAAAAGAGATATTTTTTTCGCAATAAATTCTGTGGTGGACTAAGGAAAAAAAATTATATAATAAATCTTAGACTTTTATTTTTTAATACAATTGAATGGCCAAACATTGCAGCGCCGACGGATGTGTCACAAGAAATGTAGATGTGTCATTTTATGGGTTTCTATTAGAAGTACGTAGACATGACATATATTAATAAATCACCACATCACATACACAATCTCCTTTTTATATAAATTTATACCATTATTCCAATTTTCAGTCTTTTTCATGCAAGGACACATTGTGCAATAAAAGCCATCGATGGAGGATGATGTGGGCTAATTTAAGTAATTATTACATTTAATGTAATGATAAAGACTAAACCTTAAAATGATATGATGGCTCCAACGAGGACGAGGAAAGAGAAATTTTTGGATTAAATCAACAAATTGGAATCATCTAACTTGAGGATTTGATGTTTAACAATTTAGAGGGACAATTGAATAGAAATTTTGAGGGCAGATTTGTATTTCTATCCTGTCTGTCAGTGTGTGTGGATATATATATATATATATATATATATATATATATATATATATATCTCATTCATCCTAGAGAGGTAGATTGGGAGAGAGTTAGGGTTTAAAGGTCCACTAAGGGTTTTCTTGGTGTCTTGAGTCTTGGAGAAGGTCAATAAAGAAAACTCGAGGTTGATTTGTATCAGGAAATTGTGCTGGTTATGATATCATGTAGGAATCTAAGGCTAGTCTCTTTGCTTACATTGGTTTTTCTCCAACACATATGTTAGCTCACATCCATAAAAATCCATAGGCTCTAAACTTGTGCCATTTAATACACTAATGAATAAGCTACAAGGGGGAAAATACTGCGACTCAAGATTTGTACTATCATCAACCCTGACATGAAGATCATTTTGGAGAGATATTTTCTAGCATTTTGTGATTTTATAAAAAATAATATTTATTTTAACACTTTGGTGAATCCATATTACCTAGAATCTTGCCATTTGATGCAGTATTTAAAGATTTACAGGGAAAAAGGATAAGCATTACAAAATCGTGGAGAAAAAGAAGTAGCCAACTTGAAAGATGACTTATAAAAGACTGATTGAAACAATGATAAAAAAATCAAAATTTTCCTAATATTTTGTCCCTTCTGATTCTGCAAATAGTTTATCCAAATTTTCGGAAATCTTCAACTTGTGGTCAACTCGAAAATCAAAAATATTAATTCTACAAGAACATATCAGAAGAGATAGAGGTATAAAAAGGGGAAAAAACAATCAGGAGCAAGGTAAAAAAAAGGTATATTCAATCATCTTTTTATACTTAATTAAATATTCAATGAATTCTTCATTGAAAAAACTTTAATGATTATTTCTTATCGAATATCCTTGAAAATATATTTCATTGAATTATCTGCCTATGTGAGGGTATTTAGAATAATAAAAAATATACACTTTGAGTGTATTCTAGTAGAATTTGTAGTTAACTTGGTGAAGGGTTCAGGGGTTTCAAGAATACAAGGCTTTGGGCCCCGAGACTTAGGAGGTCAATCATTGTTGTACTGTGGAAAATTGATAACACGTAAATAAGTGTGTTATTTTTGGGAAATTCAGACGTTTAATGAATTAAAATAATTATAATTGTGTGTTATCAACCTTGAAATGATTAAATTTATTTTATATGAATTATGATGTTTTAATTTAATTGTATTTAAAGGATTTTCCAACATCAGATTCTTATAGAACTTGATTTTCTGATTTGGAATATATTATTTATGATTTTTTGGACCTTATATTCACAGAGATATAAATTTTATAAGTTGAAAAATACATTTTTATTATATTTTAATGACTGATTTTTATGTTATAATAATTCATTAATATATACTTTGCCTTTAATATGCATCTGCATTGTGTCAGCATTCAATTATTTGAATGACAACCAATCATGACTATCCACAATGATTGTGAAAATGAGCAATTATGACATTGAAAATTGCAATGCCATAATGAGACAATCATTATCTTACACTCCCTTTTCATCAATTGTTGACTTTTCTTTCTCTTGATTTATTCTTTTTTCTCAAAATTACTGTGATTTATTGTGATTTTAATGGCATGACAAGAGAATAATATTTCATAGGGCAGACATGACAAGAGACTTCTCTTGGAGACATAAAGAAGGGAGAAGGACGTCATCCAAATATTAAAGGCTAGGACCAAACTAACCAAGATAATTGATATAGGAAGAATATAGTTCAAGAAATAGAGATTTAGAGGCCTCCCAAGACCTTATAGGGTTTTTTTCATGTCTAGAGATGTTGACTTGATGAAAAAACACTAAAAAAAGTCCCAAAATGAGTAAACTAAGAGAAATGATAAAAAAGACTTCAAAAATTTGCATCAAAATATCAATCAAAATTGGAAAGGGATTATACAAAAAGGAAATACATTTATTTTAAGTTCAGTGAAATTCTTACATATGCTGATTTTCCAATAGAATTACATAAAAGCGTAAATGTATTTCCATCTACTGAAAAAATAACATTTCAATACAAACTTGATTATCATAGCACTTATGTTTCATAAATAATTTTTTAGCAATAAAATTGCATTCCAAATGTAATATATGACCAATTCAGGGTTAGTTAGTAACATCTTCAGATAGAGGTCAAATTAGAGGAAATTATTTGAGACAGTATCACATCATTATGGAAGATGGGATTATGTATTCAGGATTGCTAATCTCTTATAGAATTTATTCAGGATGAAATGAAGGTCATAAGGGAGCTTTGAAAATCTCCTATAATAAGAAGGAAATATTTGTTTGTACGATTCATGCCATGATGAGATGACAAAGGAGAACTACAATTAGAAGTATGAGATCATAAGATAGATACAAAAATATCATTGGTGATAAGGAATGACTGCATATTGACAATAGGTTCCATTCACATTCTATGATCTAATGCCAGTAGATTTGAATGATGAGATGATGGCACTGCTAAGATAAATTCATCATTTATTGTTTAATTATGATTATATTGGTCAACATTGAGAACGCTATGTGATAGTATGATCTCATTTGTATTGGGAACAGCAGGTGAGATTGCTCAATCTGATTGGGACTGTCCATAAGGAAATTGGTATTAACCATCTGTGTGTACACACACAATATTTCTTGCCAAAAAATATAAAGACGTGTAAATGTGGATATCAAATTGATATTATTTAGTAATTTCAAGTAGTAGTGAAACCCTATAGTGTGTTCAGAAATCAAAAAGGTTATCATTATGTCATTCCCTAAATTATGAAATGAAATAAAAAAGATATAACTGATTTGGGCTATAAAAACATTACCTTTCCTGTATCAAATAGTTTAAACATATTATGAAAATATGGATGAAAATGAAATACGATATGATTATGTCATTCCAGAAGGTTGCTAAATCTTCAAGTATGGGAGTCCAGGAAAAAGGACACCGTTAAGTTATGAAATTCAGACATCACCTTCTCATAGTACACTATAAGGGTTAGCCCTAATCACATCTTCCCCAAGAAATTTAGACTCACAACCACAAATAAAAAATCTGATGAGATCTGTGTAAATTTGTACAAATCATATCAAAGATGCATTTAAGGTTGAATTCATACACTAATATTGAATATTGAATGCCACTGACCTTAAGTCAATGTATAGATTTTGATAAATTTACCTCATGAAGTCTACATGCAGTTGGTTAAACCCATGCAACTGGTTCACCCAATTATGATTTCATGGTAAACTACTTCAAGCCATGAAAAAAGATTGAAATAATGTCTAGATAGTTTTAGGATACGTTGGAAAATAAAAACATCTGTTACATGCATACATCACCTTTCTCATGAAATGTGCTGGCATATTTGACTTGCAAGTAACTTCAAAGAGTTATATCTGCATAGTTTGACCCATACTTGGACACTCACCTAAGGAGTTAAGGTTTGACCAAATTTCATAGTTTTAGATCAAGTTTAATCTGTTTGGAAACTCAACCGCATTTGCCAATATCAGGTTTCAGGTTTCTGATCAATTATAGTTGAATTAATTCAACATTTTAAATATTACCCTATAAATTAATTCACTGTCTAAATCTAAAAAAAGTCTCTATATTTTTAAAAAAGTATTTGAAAAAAAATATATCAAAAATTTTGACAAGTTTTTTGACAGGTAGAGACAGTGAAGGTGCCAAGTGACCTAGGAGTCCCCTTTAATGTCAACTATGATTTATTTAAATGAATAATTCTCAATATAAGCTACAGACAGAACTAGTGATTACTTTTATATTTTCAGTTATGTTTAAAATATAATTTATTTCCTATTCCCATGATGAATCGAATATTCAACCAGGTAAGTTTGTTACAGTTTTCTTCTTCTTCTGTCTCCCCTGACACCTTTCTGAATGCTAGGATCAGTTGGAGGGGTGTCACTCCCCTCCTCTTGCTCACACCACCATTAGAAGTGTCCTCCGCAGTTGTCTTAGATCTGTATCAGAAGATCTTGAATTGGGGGGCCTTTGAGTCTTTTTAAGAACCAATAAAATGTTGGGTTATAGAGGCCTAGATCTTGATGGAGATTTCAAAATGATCTGCAGTGGAAGACTTAAGCGAAATTGAACGATATCGATAAAATCATTGAAACAAAAGTACCTTTGCACTGATCACATCCGTGATTTCTTGGATCCCGAAGCGAGATGAGGCAAGCTGCTAAAGTGTGCAACCTTTGGACATATCCATGTGGTCCTCGGCATGTTGGATCACCTCCTTCTCTTAATGAACCCCGTTCTACCTCCATCGTTGTTGTTACGTCATCCCGATGGCATCAAGAGTGGGGAGGAGATGTGGGGAGATGGGAGAGGAGATGTGGGTATTTTTTATAAAAAACCCCCTAAACTTAAGTATATCTTTCGACGTCCAAAAGACAATTTGTGTGTGACCCTCTAGGCCCATGTATCAGTTTAGTTAACGACTCCAATGGCTCAACAACCTTTATTGGAATTGCAAATTAATTAACTATATCAGCATAAAAATTAATTAACGTTGGATTGATTTAACCCAATCGATAGGATGTGTCTCCAATGAGTCGATACAAAGGAGTGTGTATCGACTCACTCATGGAAACTATTTTTCATCGGTTACCATGTATATATAGTTCCTCATCCACTTGCCGCTCTTAGGACGACTTAAGGAACAGTCAATTGTCAAACCTTATTCAGTCATCCAAGTTAGTACTGATGCATTTGGAAATCATTGGAGAACTCTTCTCCCGATATTTCACTGCCTTCACCAAGGACTTAATTGTATCATCTTCCTTGAGCTCTCACCTCTTATACCGAGGGTGGATGAGCCCATCTTGACCACTTAATCCTCTTTGTGAACTTCATGATGCCCATCTTGACCACTCAATGATTAGAGACTCATTGGCCATAGTCAACATACAATTGCCTGTCCACAAGGCGTCTTGGGTGTCTCAGGTCTAAGGACCACTTACACAACCATAACCTGAATCAACTTGATTGATAGCTCGATATAACACCATTCAGGGATTCATATAGATCAATTTAGGGAACTCTTTGCACTAAAGAGCACCCACTATCTACCTGTAGTGTCTCCGCACTAATGGCTACGGGACCGGCCATACTCATCATATTAGTGAGGCTAGATAGTGCTATTCTATGTGGACACTTTGATGTCCTTCTCGTGTATCCTTCGAATAGGAATATTTAGAACACATGTTTAAACACTAGTGATCTCCATATTATGATCTCATCATAATTCACCAAGTTCGATCATGTATTCATGGACTTTATTATGAGCATCGCACATGTGCTAAAATGAATGTGTTCTATTAATGACCATGGACCGAAATGTGGAATGTGTGATTGGTTTGTCGGCCACATATATTTCCATCAAGAAGGTCTCCACTGGCCATAGGATGGAGTGGTCTAGCCATGGGGTTCGTAAAGGGCTGTCCAATGGCTTTTGGCAGTCTCCCATGGCCGAAAACCGTCATCGACCCGATGGTCTTGACAACCAGGGGCAGAGATGGACAGCTTTGCCCCTATCAGTCCGATCTCCATGTTAAGTGTTCCAACAGCTGCGATTAAATCGCAGCCATGCACCATTCTAGTCCTTTGCACCCATATTTGCTATGTTAGCATCCTTGTAACATTTTGCCCCATTAGTGTCCGCTTGTGTGATTCGTCTGTTGAGAGGTCATGAGTTCCTCGTTAGAGACCATGAACAATCAAAAGACTAGAAAAAAAATTAAATAGAAAAATTTAAGTCAGATGTATCATTGACCGTCCGATCCTAAGGATGAAGATCATACAAATACGATTAAACTGCCTCTTTTGCTTTGATAACACAAAAGTTTATGGTTTCATTCTTTGATATTGACAAATTTTATGAATTAGAATAATTAAATATGTGTGTTATGAAGCTTAAGAGGATTAAATCTAATTTTGATATTCCAATTTTTTTATATTTAATTGAATTTTAATGATTTTTTCCTGACATTGTATCTTTAAATATCTTAATTTTACGACTCAAAATAATTTTTTTAAGAACTTTTTGAACTTATATTTAAGGACATATGAATTTTCTATGTCTAAATATATATTTATTTATGACTTCCTGTTAGTTTATAATAATATATTAATCAAATTTTTGGATTTAAACTGTGCCCGCCATGTGTCGCCATTCGATTTGTTGAATGACTACCATTCACGCTCTTCTGCAATTTAGCACATGTAATCATTGCAAAAAGGCATTATTACGGTATCACAGACCATAATGCCGCAATGCGCCAATTATTATTTCATATGCTGGTACATTTTTTGCACGAGGTGACATGGACCAATAAAAAAATAATCCATTGCAATTGCAATACATGTGATTGAGAATCAAGAAGAAAAATAATAAAAAAGAACACAAATGAAAGTCAAAAGTTGCAATGATACATGTGGCGTGCACGTGTACCACCACAAATCATTAAAAAAAGGAAAAAATGTAATATTCACTTGTTGCGTTAATGTGACTTGCGGAAACATATGTTGCGTTAGATACTGCCAATGGAATACTCACTTTTCTCTGATGTGAATGACGCGCGTCAATGCACTGGTCACTTAAAAAAGAGAGAAAGATGAAATTTTCATGTCATGGAATAATCAATTAATAAAAATGTGGCTTTTGTCCTTTTCCTCTGGAGGTACATGTTGCATCTTTGAAGTACGCAAATGCAAAAGATAAGGCGACGTGGAATATTTGAGGATTTGAAAACTCAACCTAAAGGGAAAAGGAGGAAGCATCAGAACCAATGACGAGGAGAGAGAAAACATCAAGAACTAGGATTGCTCCAAATTCAAATCGAGACATCTGACAATCCATAATCTGATTGTGCTGAAATTTTTAGGGTTGCTTCATCTCCCCCTCCTCTTTCCATACATGCCCTTTGATATATGAATAGAGGCCCAGATCACTCCCAAAATCATCCTTAAACTTGCTTCCCACTCTTGCGGACTGATTCAAATATGGTAAGTTTTTGAGATCCATCCAGTGTGTTCTTGGTGTCTTGGGTGTCCTCGTGTCTTCCTAATTTCATTTCCGCTTATTTTTGTTCATTTCAAGTTTGAATTATAAATATCTATGATCCTTGGCTCGATATCACTATCTCACCCAGTATCTTCTCGTGATTTTACTTCATTTTAAGAATTATCTCTTCTCATCTTGATAATCACTATAATAAGAGTAATAAGTCCTGAAATCATCGTTCTGTACTCATCATTAGCTAAATATTACTAAGTACTAGTATATATTTATCAAATAATCTCAATTACGGACGACAAACTAAAACCCAAATTTAGAGATTATCATGCTTTGGCCTGTTGTGACACAAGCTTAGTGTTGGGTTGGCTCAAAGCCCAGTCAATCGTTATTTCTATTTATCTTATGATCGTGGCCGTTGGGCCACAATCCATCTTGTCACTTGGCAGACGGGTCCATTGCGGAGCTGAAAGAAACAATGGAATATGATCGCAGATCAGAAAGTTTTAGAGAAACGATAACAATATAAAACTGATCAAAATAATATATATGAAATAAAATACCATCTCCCTGAGTGTGCGTGGACTACCTTTGCTGTGGGCAAGTGGAGGTTCGAATAAAGAAATCGATCCAGGTGGGTGTCTGCCGACTCAATCAACCATCGTTGGTTCGAATAAAATCGGCCCAAAGAGAGGAACTTGTTCCTCTTTCCACTCATTGGGTGATGGGCAGCTGGATTTCCAGGAGGGGTGTGCACGGGGCCACTCAAAACTTTGCCCCAATTCGAACCCCCAGCCATCACCCCGATTCGAGACATTCCCCAACTCTGTCCACTCATCATTTAACATTAAGCGAGGTTGACTGAAGAAGAGGCGAGGAAGTGGAGTACAAAGTGCACAGGAGAGGTTTAAAACAAGGATGGTCCGAGCCATGGCTGGCGTGGAATAAGTCAACATCCGGGGAGTTAGTAGGGGTGCAGAAAACAGGGGGGGACTGACAGGACGGGGGGAGAGAACTCATCTGGGCGGCAGTCTGTCTATTACAATCGCAAGTCCTGCGGTGGGCCTTCATTTGTTCTCATTTCTGCTTGTGTTTTTTCATTGGTTGACCTCGTCTGCCGGACCAGCAGCAGCAGGAGCAGCAGCAGCAGCAGGCTGTTCCTCAGCTGACGGGACTCCATTCCCACTGCAGCGAATTTCCTTTCTCGCTTCAGCCTCCACAGCCTCGGTTCCTGCCTCGGTGATTTGCTTCTCAGCCAAAACAGCAGGTTGATCTGCGCCACTTTCTTCTTCTGCTGCCTTCACTGGTTCAGTCTCCACTGCAGCAGCAAGCTTGTTCTCCTCATCCGCAGCCATCCTTTCTTCGTCTACAACGGTCTCCACCTCACCTTCATGCTTCTCTCTGCTGGGTGCCTGCTCAGTCTCAGACACCACCACAGCAGCAGCAGCAGTAGCCTTCTCCGCGAGCTCTTCCTCCTTAACCGCGTCCACCTTTTCTTCGACTACAACAGTCTCTACTGCTGTTGCTTCTTCGTCTTCGTGTCCCTCTGCCGCTGGTTTGGCCACTGCTTCAGCACCTACTCCTGCAACAGCCTCGGCTGCTTCCTCTTTGTCCTTCTCCACTTCCATTGCTTCTACTTCTGTGCCATTCTCGGCCGTGGCTTCATCTCCGTGGCCCTTCCCATCAGCTGCCGGTTCAGTGTCTCCAGTGGGGGCTGTTGCCTTCTCATTCGTTTCCTTTTGGTCACCTGTGCCATTCTCTGCCGGCAGCGCCCATGTGGTGTCTTTAGGCGGCTGGGACTTTCTGGCACGCTTCTTTGGGCGTTCTTCCTCGGGCGGGGTTTCTACCTCCCTGTGCTTCTCGCCAATCCTTGCGGACCGCCTCGGCGTGTCACCTTCACGAATCATGAGACCAGAAGAAAGCCAACTCACTCATGCATAAGGAAGAAGGATATAATCTCAATCAATGGCCAAGGAAGGTAATGCACCTGTTGTCCAGTCGAAGGTGGAAGCGGGAGGGCCGCCAGGGTGGGATTTGAGATAGGCATTCAATTGCCTCTTGCTCCTTATTTCTTCTCCGGTTGGGGAGACGAAAGTGATCTCTCCCCTCAAGAATGCACGTTTCTTTGGAATGAACTGCCCAGGAAAATATCGATATGGTATAAGTGAAGAAATAAAGAATGGAACAAGGGAGTGTATCAAAGATCTCAGCGCCATCATGGTGATCATGATAATCATCGTAATTATTATTATCATCATTGGGGGTATAAAGATCGATTTGTTAGCTCTTAGATGAACACATTTCAAGTCAATAACTTTACATGACTGGGAATCAAGAATTCAACAGCCACATTATCATTTGATGGACCCCCACCATATCCGCAGCAAAGAAAATAAACTCACATGCCACTCCACCGTTAAAAATTTGTGAACTTAGTGAGCTTAGAGAAAGGCAAAACAATCATACATAATAGCTGCACACCAGGAGCGCACAGACTAACCTCTTCAGTTCTGAAGAGCATGGGAGTACAACATGGATAATTTGCTCTTCTCGGTCAACTGTCTGATAATGAATAGGATCACATTACATTTGTTCTGAAGCGACATCATACTTCACAAAATTTTTGCCAAATGCATCGGAAAGTGAATAACGAAGCATGTCCAAAAGAATATCTCATAAAGGATGGAATATAAAGCATATGAAGTACATTACGAGCTTAAAAAATATCCTCTGGAATGAGATTTTATTGCTCATCTTGTAGTGTAGTTACTATGGCAAGTGTGATCAGCATCAGTACTGTCTAATAGCCATACTGCCTTGGTCGATGTTCATCATCCAATTCAGTTAATGGCAAATCCATCCTAATTACAGCCAGTCACCCTCTTATGAGCACACGCAGTGTCATCATACGCTTTTACACAAACAGGTGAAACGCATCTGGGGCTCGTTTTGCTATTTCGAAAAATCAATGAGCAGGAATTATCCCAATAAAAATAATTCGGAAGGATGCTTGTTGAAACTACCGATATTTTGATATCAGACGGAAATCCGAACAGCCATGTGTATCCAACAAAGATCTTCTACGAGAATATGTTTTATAGTGAGACCAAAGTAAAATGCAAAAGCATCCGTAGCATAAACCTTTACTCTGCTAGATAAATGGGAGTGGATCGGCTGCAGAAAACTGACTGCAACTTGAGATATCCAGTTTCTCGTGAAAAGATGCAACAACGGGGAAGAAGGGAAGAAGAGACCCATGCCCTAGAGGATAAACATCTGACATACTGCAACAACTTGCAAATTTCGGCAGTGACAAGGAGATTAAAAATAACCTATCCGGATGAAATTAAATATCTCAAAAGGTTTAGGTGAATAAATGATAGAAAACTGCTAACATTATCCTGGAAAGCAGTGACTAATCAAGAGGTTTCTGAAGTGTAGAAGTTTAATGTGCACAATCCATGCAGGAACATCGCGATACAGGAACCCTTGCAGGAAGGCCAGATGACTGGAGATAAAAGAAATATAGGGAGAAGGAAGAACGAGGAGAGTTGGATAGAAATTAGCAAAAGACGTCGATTATACGAACATCGCGATCATTGGAGAAAAAAAAGTGATGGAAATTCATGGCGAAAGAAAATAGAGAAATACATTATCGACCATAAGAAGAATCTAAACAATCAATCAATTGGAATAATACATTACTTCTCCGTAAATGAGAAAATAACAATTTCAAAGCATGAGTTTTCTCGCGGAAGGTAAGCAAATTATTTCCCTAAGCAAATTTTTGAATTTCTGGGATATAAGATGAAAAGAAAGACAGCGACTCTTGTTTTGCTTTTTCGAATGACCGTAAGGAGAATCGCGGGGAGAGAAATCGGATCACAGGAAAGTTGTCGCCTGATGTAAATCAGAAACATGTGGCTTTTCATGACGAGATACCTAAAAACCCAGCAAGGAAAGTCCACCGGACACAACCATTCACGAAGAAAGACACCGAAAAGTTATAAAGAATGTCAGATAGGCACAGACCTCCATGAAGAAAGACACGGAAAAATTATTAAGAGACCACAAGCATCCGCGAAGAAAGAGACCACGAAAAGTTAATACGCAGTACAGCTCAAGTTCGTCGGGAAGACAAATGTTAAGAGCCGGAAAGCATCAGTAACCTGAACCCAAAGAGAACAGACTAATAGAAGGAACGTTTCGTCCGGTGGCGGGACCGTAGGGTTTGCAAAATTGCATAGAGAATAAAGCATCGGAATGTATACGAACCCTAGGGATTGAACGCCCTGCCCAACAGGACGCCATGGACATTCAAATTTCGACAACCTAAAAATTGAAGCAAGCGGTACAAAACCCTAGCAGGGGAATCCTAGGGTTTGTTAAATTCAACAAGAAGAGCGCAGCAACATCCTGCTCCGGCTCGCCACGCGGGAGGAAAGCAGGTCGAGCTCACAAACAAGCAGAGAGTACCGCAGGGAGCACAGATCATCAGCGCACAGACGAGGGGAAGACGAAATAGAATTACCTTCTTCTTCCAGCCCTCCGGAGCGGGCATGTCGATGGACACAGCGTCCCCATTCTGCGGCCCGTCCGGCGACATCTTCGCGGCGGCGAGCTCCGACATCCCGCCCCGAGAGACGGAGAGGCAGCGAGCGAGAGAGGGAAGACAGAAGAGGAGAAGCAGAGAGGAGCTATGGCGAGGTGGCCTGTTCCCCGCGCGCGCTCGCAGAGTCGAATGGCGTATTCCACCTCTGATCGGGCATTTAATCCGGTCCCAGGGTCGGCCACTCTACTCGTCATCGTCATCCGCTCGCATTTAACGACACACGGATGAAATGACGGAAATAGCCTGCCTCGCCAAGCGGTTGAAATGCGGCAAGGATTACACGTGTTGCGTGCGTACACATTTGGGAAAAAATAAAAGAAGAAAGAAAAAAAAACAAGGAGCCGAAGAAGAAGTCAGCGGGGAGGAGGCGGAGAAGAAGCGGCGAAGTGGAACTCGATCTGGAGGCGGTGGTGCGGCGGCGTGGCGGCGGCGATGAGGCCCTTGCTCACCTCCGCCTGCAGCTCGCGGACGGGGATCGCCGCCAGGAAGCTCTTGATGTACTCCTTGCAGCACTCCTTGCCCCGCGCCGCCGCCACGGCTTCCTCCTCTTTCTCCTCTTCCTCCTCCGTAGAAGTCTCCGTCGCCGCCGGCGGCTCGGCAGCGCCGCAGACGCGAGAGATGGTGGCGGCGGCGTCGAACTTGAGGATGTAGGCCTGGGCGCAGCCCTCGTGGAGACGCTCGCCGAGCGTGTCGATGATGTAGTAGGCGTCCTCCTCCGCCTTGAGCACGAAGAAGTGGTCGTTCCAGCTGACGATGTACACCCCCGCCGCGCCCGGCCGGGAGACCTCGTCCCAGATGCTGTCGAACGACATGGCGCCGCTCAGGAACGACAAGCTGTCCGCGGCCCCCTCACGAGTGCCCGGGCCCTCGTCGCCGGCCGAGCGGCAGTCGGGCCGGAAGAAGCCGACGAAGGACTTGGCGGGGACGAGGGCGAGGGGCCGCACGCCGCCCTGCAGGACGGCGTCGAGGTCGAGGTGGCGGTCGGGGAAGCGGCAGCGGAAGAGGGGGTCGTCGCAGAGGCGGCGCCACTGGCGGGAGCCCTCGCGGATGAGGCCGTCGAACTGGGACTTGATCGGCAGCGCGGCGGGCCCGTCGCCGGCGGCCCGGAGCAGCCAGTCGGCGATCACGGCCACCAGCGCGGCGCAGGCGCTCTCCCCGCCCGCCTCCTCGCTGCGCTGGTCCATGGAAGCGAAGAAGACCTCCGCCTGTAGCTTCATCTGCCCGTCCCGGCTCGCCACCTCCCTTTGCTCCCACCTCCCCACCTCGAACCTGCCCTCCTCGTCCCCAAAGTCCCCGCCCTCCGCCTGCGCCACCATTTTTTTATTTCTCGGTCATTGGCCCGCCGCCATCGCCGCCAAGAAAGCAAAGACGAGTGGATTGTTGAGCTGTCCATTACCTGCGTCAGCCGGGCGGAGGACTCGCCGTCGGAGGAGCTGAGCTGGCGGCGGTCGTAGTCGATGTCGTCGCCGCCGTCCTCGGCGTAGGCGCGCTTCAGGAGCGGCTCCCCGCGGGGCCTGGGGGACCTGAAGCTCATTTTCCGCTTCTTCCAGGGAATGAGGCCACTGCCCTTCCGGCCCGAATAAGAAGAAGAATAAGAAGAAGAAGAGGAAGCAGACGACGGACACGGCGCCGCGTCCGAGTCGCGCTGGCCGCCGCCGCTGTAGTAGAACCAGTCCTCGGCCGCGGAGCCGCCGCCGAGGACATTGGCCGCCGCGAGGGTGCCGTAGCTGAAGGACTTTCGGACGCTCTCCGTCTCGGCCTCGTCGTCGGAGAGAGCGCGAGGGCTCTGCCCGCTGTCGTCGCTCCTCCCGCTGTCCTCTCGCTTGGACGACCACCGCGCCGAGGACACGAGGTCAGTGAGTATCTTCACCTTCCTCAGTCCGGCCTTGAGGGCCGAGACCTCCATCCGCTGCTCCGCCGCTGGTGTGGAAGCGGGCAACGGCGACGGCGGAGCAGGGGCGATGGACCTTGCGGCCGGCGACTCCTGGGTTGGCCTTAACTCCACCGCTTCCAGAGATATCTGAGCAGAGAGAGAGATATCCAAATGGGAAAAGAGATGGAAACATGGGTATAGAGATCGAGAGATAGGTAGAGAGAGAGATGGGTATAGAGATAGAGAGAAAGAAGATGGGAAGAGATACAGATGATTGTAGAGAGAGAGAGAGATGGGCATAGAGATTGACAGGAAGATGGATATATAGAGAGAGATCGGTATAGAGATAGACAGAAGGAAGATGGAGACAGAAGTAGAGAGAAATGGGTAAAGAGGAGAGATGATCAGATATGAGTATAGAAATAGGGAGTGATGGGTATAGAAATAGAGAGAGATGGGTAAAAAGGAGAGATGAGTAGAGAAATAGGGAGAGATGGGTATAGAAATAGGGAGAGATGGGTATAGAAATAGAGAGAGAGATGGGTAAAGAGATAGAGATAGATATGGGTCGAGAGAGAGAGATGGGTGGGTGTTTGCGGGAGTGGGTGGGTACCTGAAGAGAGAGCTGAGAATATGCGGCGGGGGGCCTGAGAGGGACGGTCAGCTGGATCTCTTGCCCTTCCGCCGCGGACACAAAGTCTGATAGATTCACGGAAGCAGATCCAACGATTGACATCTTGCGGCCCGGGCCTCCTCCCTGTTACATCGCAAGCAATCAGGCGCGTCCTCATCGTCCGAAACAAGCAAACGGCTAAAATAGCAGGCCGACTTGACTGGTGGACAAAATCAGGCGTGATCGGAGAAAAAAAAACTTGTTGTTGATAGAGCACGAAGAATTCTGAGATTTTCAAACCCTGTTTCCACCCACATCGGAAGTGAAATGACTCCGCGATATCCAAATATTGTCCATTATCGAATTTAAATACGAAGAAACTAGCGTTTTTCAAGGCTTTTTCCCTCCCTAATAGAGCAGGCTTTATCCCTCCCTAATCCCTGAGAAGTTGAAAGCTTGTATCTGAATCGAACGCGAAGAACCCTACAATTTTCAAAAGATGTAAAATTCCCACGAAGGTCTGTCATTCAAGGGGAAAATCCTCCAAAACCAGGTCAAATCATAGACGCGAGGAGGAGCGAGACCGGGTCAAATCCGAGAACACTGATAATCCGATACTACGAGAACGGAAAGAAACGCCCAAGAAGAAGGAAGAAAATGTACGATCTGCAGAAGAAGACTGCTACGCTACGCCCAAGAGGAAATATTCGTTCAACCGAAAGCGAAACTCACGCTGGAATCGAGCAGGAAGAAGGCGATCTCCCAAGGGTGGTAGGCTTTCTCCCTGTAGGAAGAAAGACAGCAAACGCACCGAAACTCCTCGTTCCACTCCGCAACCGACACAAAGCCGAAAGAATCAGGGTCGCCAGATCCTTGCTTCCCCGGGCTCAGCTCCGACGGCACCGTGTAGTTCCGCTGAATAGAAGGCTTTCTAATAGACGCCAGGGCCGTCTTCGGCCCCTTCCACCGGACCTCCGCCATGAACGCCTTCTTCTTCCCCGGCGATCCGAGGTCCTCCTCTAGCGATTCAAGCCGCAGGAGCACGACCTTGACCTGGAATTTCTTGGACTGAACGGGCGGCCACGGCGGCCACCGCATCATTCTGGCAACCATGCCCCAAACTCTGGCGCCAAAGGAAAAGGGCACACGGCGTTTCCTTCCTTCCTTGCTTGCTTGCTCTTTACGGAGAAACCCCAAACCTCGCGAAAACCTCGGCTTTGACCGATCCCGCACTGACCGCGCCTGCGGCCATCGCGCTTCCTTGGTCTACCGCCGGCGATCTCGGCCCCGAGCAACGCGCAAGAAGAGGAGACCAGCGAGAAATAACAACACGCTGGCAGGCAGCACAGAGAGAGAGGCGGAAGAGCCGCGTCACTCTCTATATCTCAAATCCAAATCCAAATTCCAGAGAGAGAAAGGGACGGATGGAGAGAGGTGGGGGTGGGGCCCGCGGAGAACCGAGACGACTTGGATACCGCCGGATGTGGAATCGACGGCGGGGATATTCCGCGTGACGTAGGCCCGACCCGGCGGGCGGTTTGCGAAGCACGCCGCTTTTAATTTTTCCGCGGCCCGGAAAGTCTCCGGCGAAATCACTCATTTAATTAAAAGAAATAAATAAAAACTATTTACTGCGCCATCGGCACGTGCAACCGATGACGAGGAAAAAAGCCCTAGCACCCTTCCCCGTTTGTCGAGCGGCTGTGATGCGACCACGCAGGCCACCCAAGCCCTAACGCGTTTGTGGGGTAGCAGAAAACAACCAGACGTTGACTTTCGGGCCAAGAGGAATAGTCCGATGGCCCGCTTGACGTCACAACTCAAAATCCAGAAAAGCGTTGGAAAGCGCCAAGACCCGTTGACTTTTCTGCAACGGCCAACTGACCAAGAGAGATAGATAGATAGATAGAGAGATTGATGGATAGATGGGGCAGTTTTGAGAGATCATGACGATGGCTGATGATGGCTAAGGAAGGTACCAACGCTCTTGAACCAGTGCATGATGCTTCGATGGTCCTTGACATAAAGCCAGGCTTGGAGGAAGGGGAATAGAGCCTCGTTGACCCCTCTTTCTTCTATAAACTCGTGGAATCCGTATCGGATCTTCTCATCGAGTTCTCTGCCACCATTAAAAAACAATATCGGCCGTCAACACCCATCTTTTATTTTTAATTAAGATTGGAGGTCAAACCGATTTTCAATGAGAAAATTCCCCCCCTCAATAAGAAAATATAAGAAGAAAGAGAAAAAGTCCTTTGAAAAGAGCAAAAGACATGGGGATGGGGAGGATGGGCAAAAGGACTTCCATGAAAAAAGTAACTGTTTTGGCGTCACCCAACATTCAACGTAGGCAGCGTATGCAGCAGATAAAGAAAAGAAATGGTTCAGTAGGAACGCTTGCCTGAAGCGTCTATTACCGTCATCTTTCATCTTTATTCAATCGTGAATTATGAAAACCAAGTGAACTGATAAAGTTTGGATTACAGCCAGGTTTACAGGGAATGAAATAGGATGGGACAATCGCAACTCTTGCTCTTAAAAAAAAAAAACAGACTACCGAAGATCATTCCTTAACTAGAAAAACCGACCAAGCGAACAAAGGGGAATATGAGAATGTTCAAGATATGCAAATGGATGACGATGACACCGACTAATTGGTGCCATAAACAGGGTATATGAAGATTCAGATCAAGCAAGCCGACATATTTTTAAATTAGTGACCTGGGAAAACGGATCGATCAGGGATGAACCCCAAAATAATTGATGGGCAAAGGTAGGAAGTGAGAAACTGTCGCTCAAGTTCCAGAGAGAAATAGAAAACAACACCATTGGAACAAAACGTGCAAATTTATAAAGAGGAAAAATTCAAGTTGGCGTATGCACTTACTGAAAGACGCGGCCAGAGTACTTTCTGAGGGAGCCAGGGCTCATAACCTTGGGACGGAGGCACACGGAGTGAATCCCTACAGCATCCGGATACAGGCCGCAAAGGAAATGTAGGGCGTCGTCTTCCCCCGGCTTCGACACATCGACATGGAGGAAGAGCTGGTTGATGCCATCGTCCGCGTCTTCGTCGTCGTCCCCGGCACCGGACGGCAGGATGTTGGCCAATCGCATGACAGAAATCGAAATCTCTTCATCCTTGTAACTCCGTCGCAGAACCGGCCCCTGCTGCTTTTCCAAAGCCCCCGGCATGATCTTAAACGGCGCCGGCGGATTCACCTTCTGCGGAAAGACGAAGACAGCACACATACGCGATTCTTGCTCAATTAATCGACGGCAAACAAAAATCGAATCGAGAGAGCAGAATCGGAGATTTCTCACAGGAGGAGGAGTCATCCGCGAGGCCTCGAGGTAATGCTCCTTGAGCGATCGAAGGATGATGGAGTCCACCGCTGAGGAGATGCCGCCCGCCGCCTTCGTCGACAGCGCTCTCTTCCACACCGCCCCGAACCTTCCCATTTCCGCCAGGAAGTGGTCACCGAGGTTTCAGCTCTAGCAAAAATCCGTTTATAATCAGGTTTAAGGGACGGATGACTGCAAGGGTCAGCACGGATGACGGGCTATTTGCCCAATTTATATACATTTTCTTTCTCATTTCACTTTTTATTTACCCAATTCTTTTCACCCTATCCTCGGGTGTCACACGGTCAAATCTCGAGCTAGGTTTATTACTCAGAAATGGCGTGTGCCGGCCTCAGTGCTTGGAGCAGAACACTGAGCAGCCTTGATCTCTTGCAACGGAAGCTTTGCAGATTGCTTAAGATCACATAGAAGGGGTTAGAGAAGATGGTGGTGCTAGGCACCGTCAAGGAATAGGGTCATTGCATTCATATCATAAATAGTACATCATCGTTGGGGATAAAGAGTACTTGTGCTGCTACACAAGTGCGCTGGGCCGGGCGCCGCGCGCCCGCGGGCCTGGCGATCACACACGCCACCCCTGCTTTAACGATCACACACGCCACCACCACCAACACCCGACGCCGCCGCATTCGACGCCCCCGAACAGGGCGTTGTGCGCCCAGCACTGCCCGTAGGCCCCTAACTAGACCCCTAACTACCCGAGGCCTAACATCGGGTGTTAGGCCCCTAACTAGGCGGCATTCCCTACCAAGAGGCCTGCGTGCTTATTGGGACGACGTGTCCGTTGTAATTCGGCTCACTTCATTTTTAAGGACTGAGTCATAATGGGTAGCGATACCCAAATACCTGATCTATTAGGCCAATGCCACTGTCGATGGTGATTCACGGCAGACTGCTCACGTGCCTGTCCACGCCCAAGGCGGGACGGATCAGGTACGGTCCGCGCGTACTGGGCGCGTGGGCTGAACGGAGTGGGCGTGCGCACGTCGAGCGCCGCACGCCAACGTCAAGTGCCACGCGTGGGTGCCAACACTAACCGCCAGCGCCGAGCCCTGCACGCGGGAGTGGGAAACACTGCGCGCGGGTGCGGGATGCACAAGCCGGGGAGCGTGCCGTGAGTGCAGCGCGTGGAGTTTTGTGAGATGCCGCACAGCGGCCGTGTGGGCAGCGCGCCCATTGTTTGTGCGGGGCGCGGGGCTGGGAGACATCCCGCCAGGAGACTAAGGCATGTGGCACACAGAAAGCGCCGAGACAACACAACGGGCGTGTATCGCCCCTACGGGCAGTGCTGGGCGCACAACGCCCAGTTCGGGGGCGTCAAATGCGGCGGCGTCGGGTGTTGGTGCTGGTGGCGTGTGTGATCGTCAAGGCAGGGGTGGTGTGTGTGATCGCCAAGCCCGCGGGCGCGCGGCGCCCGGCCCAACGCACTTGTGTAGCAGCAGAGCGGGCGGGTGCGCGCGCGGAGCGACGGCCTTGAGGCGGTGTGGCGACATTATTTCGACGCAAAGCGCCTCGTCTTGTTCATTGTATCACCCATCGTCTTCCTCCATGTAATTATCCCCAACGATGATATACTCTTTATGATATGAATGCAATGACCCTATTCCTTGACGGTACCTAGCACTACCATCTTCTCTAACCCCTTCTATGCGATCTCAAGCAATCTGCAAAGCTTCCGTTACAAGAGATCAAGGCTGCTCAATGTTCAGTTCCAAGCACTGAGGCCGGCACGCGCCATTTCTGAGTAAGAAACCTAACTCGAGATTTGACCGTGTGACACAGGTATAAGTAGCAGCGTCAGCAGAAAATCCCGAATTTTGAAATTAGGCTAATATTTAAGTTCCCTCTTTCCCCACCCCCCAATTCCTCTCCCTCGCTTCCCACCACTACCTGTCTCTCTGTGTTCGTCTGTCTTTCTCTCTGTCTCGCTTTATGCGATTTCTCTCTCCTCTCTGGAGGAGGTCGAGCTGGTGTTGGTCGGGGCGATGGCGGAGCCGTCGGAGACGGTGACGGCGACGATGAGGGAGAATCCCTCTCTGGACGATCCAGATCGGCCTTCGAGCTCCTCTCCGCGAACGGCCTCCCATTCCCTGTCGGAGGAGGGAGAGGACGGCGACGACGACAAGGTCTACATCGTGCCCTTCAGGTACCGCTGCGATTCTATCGCGCTCTCTTTATTTTTTCTTGTTTTTGTTTATTTCTGTGGCGGAATTCGCTATGTCTTTGGTGACGCTTCTTTTTTTTGTAAATTTTGTGCGGATCAGGTGGTTGCGGGAGGCCTTGGAATCGTCCTCGTCTTCTTCCGATGCTTCTACTAGTAGTAGTCGCGGGATTCTTTATGCTGCTTCGTCGATTTCATCCTCCTACCGTGGCGCGATGAAGCTCATCAACAACTTCTTTAACTCGGACCTGGTGTTCAGTCTCCGGCGAGAGGAAGATTCTAGGTGCAATGATGCGGAGGCCGCGAGGTCTGCTCGTAGCTACGCCTTGGTGCGGGCTGACATGTGGTCGCAGGCGATGAAACGGTGAGCGCCACGTTAATGTTCGAATTATACTTTAGGCACCTCCATTCGATGAGAAATAGATCTTTTGACTTAACTCACGTTTTAATGTTCTTGACCTGGCGCTGCTGCCGATTGCTTTACAAGCGCATCTCTCTCTCTCTCTCTCTCTTTAACATTCTCTTCGTACCAATCCGAAGGCAGTTGATAAATACTTCTAGGTTTTTTCCTTCCGATGCTCGCAGTGATCCGAATGAGATACAATATCAAAAGTGTTCCAGTTTCCTTTGAACCATTATATACCTGAGATACAATAAAGATAGGGATCACTGAGGTTCAAGGCTCCAGTTCCGTCTTGCTCCTAAAAGGCGCATTTCTTGTCCCATGATGGTGATAAGATCGGTGTTTTCCTTCTTTCTGTTTTGATTTTATTCGAGTGACTTTTTATTCTTGGTGATCCGCGTATCAAGATTCTGTTACTAATACTGCTAGAGACTCATATTACTTTGCATTTTCGAAATCCTGTAGGCACTATGAGAATAATGGGGGAACGAAGCCTACTGACAACGCTTTTCCTGGTCGCAAAGATAACGATTTCGATACATATGCTTTGAATTTGAGGATTTCAGTTGCCCGTGATGCCGATCTGATGACCGTAAAGATCTCCAAAAAGGTTCCATCCTTATCAATACAAGACAAATGCTTCAACTTAATTTTCATTGCATACTAAAACTTGATTTATGCAATCTTGATGGGCATGCTGCTATATTGTGGGGTTTAAGCTTGTAGTCCTCATCATTTTACCGGCTGAAGGGACGGTTCTGCTGATTATTGTCAGTGTCTTGTATTAAATCTGTGAGAAGAAAAGATCCGTATGTGATTTTATTCAAAAGTAAAGATATGGTAGATGCAAGAAACTTGAATGACTGTTACAGAATGTATTTTTTCACATTATCTATCTTTGTTATTCATTTATTCGGTTGAAATCTTGATTTACGCAATCTTGATGGGCATACTGCTATATGTTGGGGTTTAAGCTTGTAGTCTTCATCATTTTAACGGCTGAAGAGACGGTTCTGCGGATTATTGTCAGTGTCTTGTATTAAATCTGTGAGAAGAAAAGATCCGTATGTGATTTTATTCAAAAGTAAAGTTATGGTAGATGCAAGAAACTTGAATGATTCATTATTCACTCCAACATGGTCTTTTATTTTATGAAAAGAAGCTAGTCTTGCCCAAACAATCATCTCTACTTCGATTTACTCTCCAAGAATTCCATGACATCAAGAAGGCCGTGCTGGGTTCTAAAAGTGCTGTAAGCGGGTTGCTCATCTATAATCTAGGCCAAGTATGAAGAAAAAATTGAAGTGTACTTTTCACAATGCCAACTCTGTCAGCAACAGTAAGCTCTCATCTCTGTCCATCTGGTTTACTACAGCAGCTACTAATTTCCAATTAAATATGGGAAGGTGACTCGATTGATTTTATACAAGGTCTATGCCATCTCAAGGGTGTAATCCTACTTTAGTGTTTGTCGACAGATTTTCAAAAGATAGCCATTTTATTTCAGTCAAACATCCCATTATGGCACAGCCTATTTCTGTCATCTTTTTGTTGGGAAATCTTCTGGCTACATGGTGTGCCTAATTCGATCTTATCATACAGAGGCAGTGTATCTACCTGCTCTTTCTGGAAAGAACTCCATAAGCAACAATGAACAGTTTTAAAGATGAGTTCATCTTATAATGCTGAATGGGATGGTGGTATGAACCTTGTTGGTTCGTATCCGGGAGAAGACGGGAAGAGAGGGAGAAGGCGCCAGGATGGACGTCGGCATGCTGGGATGGACTACGGCAGGTGGGGGCAGGCGGAGTGGACGTCGCCTACGAAAGGTGTCCGGCGGAATGGACGTCGCCGGAGGAAGCCAGAAACATTCTTTGGGATACTTCTTGCTGGCTGGCCTCCTCAAGGGAGGGCTGTTCTATTTAAATGAATTACAAAGAGGTCCAAATGACCTAAATGCCCCTTCTGGGCTAAATGATGAAAAGCCTAGATACGTCGGGGTAGTATCAGATGGACAGACAGAACTCACACTGTAGTTTGCAATGCTATCTTTGTTGCTTCTCTTCGTAATGTCACAAGCAATGGACTTAGGGGTTGGCGTGGGCTGAGTACAGCTATATAAGGTCATACCATTCCTCCATTACAGTGACCTCTTTCAGGGTAGTCCTCCAAACTTGATAAGATGTGGGCCCTCACCATCACCCATTGATTCATTAGTTTAATTGCTTCAAGAGCGTGACATCACCTTCAACCTACTCAAATCACAGCTTTCTACAGCGCATGATTCTATGAAACAACAGCAAGATAAGCACAGACGGGATCTGCAGTTTCAAGTGGGGGACAATAGTAAATTAAGATTCATCAAGCGACGTATCTGGAGAGAAGGAAGAAAATAAATTTCACATGTGTGGCTCTTCAAACGAAGTGTGAGACGATGGATGAGTGGGACTCCACTTGTAAATAAAGGATGACGGGAACCTGAGGGGTTACCTCTTTAAGTCTGTTGCTGTGGTGACTCTGGGACTGGATCTCGGAATATTCCTCTGACCCAGAGGAGACAAGGCCGATCAGGATTCTCACCGTTCTATCCACCAATCTCTTTCTCCTCGTATCCCCCTTTTTGCTTTCCTCAATGTCTCTTGCCATTTATTGCACATTTTCTTTTCGTTTTTATTGTGCAGTTTCCCCTTGCAATTCTGGTACAGTTTCTAAGTCTAGTTACTTGTAATTCTTTGATGAGTGACAATGTCATTTTCTTGACCAAATTTCGATATTCTCCATGAGAGCATATCTCGATCACTGCAATGAGTACCCTTTTCTATTAACGACACTCTTCACAGCGATCGTAGCAATCCTTTTTTTTTTAGTGAAAGCAATCGTAGTAATCTATCAGTCACTGTTTGCTTACATAATATGAACCCTGGTACCCCTCAAGTCTTGGACTTGTTTGTCGTACAATGAGTGTTTGTTCGATCATGGGGCATCAGAGCTGATAAGTCAAATATGTTCAATTAGTTTCATCAGTGTTCGAAATGGATCTTTAATTAGCAGTAGCTTTTGTTTGATCACTCTCTGTGATATGCTTTCCAGGACAATTCTGCAGAGAATTACAAGAGGGCATCAAAAATTTTCAATATAGATTCCGAGATGGTACTCTTTCTTTTTATATTCCTTCAAAAAAAAATTGTTTTGTTTATATTTCGGTTTAAATGAAACTCTGGGGGAATGGAAAAATACTTATGTTTGTGTTTTCGTGATGTTTAGGTACAGATTTGGGATTTCTCTGGCCAGACAACTCTTATTTTTATGAATGAGCGTAACAAAGTTCACCAGCATTGTTCACGCCATGCGGATCAAGAGGTGATGACAAAAGATGGCTTAGTAAAACAGGAATTGGCAAATAATTCATCCGTCGCTTTGTCCTTGTGAACGAAGAAGTTACTCCAGAATATTCTCTTAATCCCGGGGTTATTTATGATTCCTGAGTTCCTAATATGTGTGAGGAATCCGCGTTATGATAGTTTGATGGCAGCTTTGTGCGGGTTACATACATAAGTATGTTTCTAGCTTCAGTAACTGTTGAACTGAACTCTTTGTGATATTTTTATTGTAGAATCTTCTGGAGATACATGTCTTTGGGTTGATAGAAGCCTTGACGTGCCAAAATGAGCAAAAAAGGGAGGATCTATCTGTCCAACAGCTTAAAAGGGTACCGACGCATGATGGGTCGCTCCAGTGCAATGGAAAGCAGATGGATTTTGACTCAGCATCCGGCCATCTGAATGGTTACGCCAGTTGCGGGGCACTCGATTCTCTGGGATTAACAGGGTTGGAGAATCTTGGCAACACGTGTTTCATGAACAGTGCCATTCAGTGTCTTGCACATACTCCAATGCTTGTGGAATTTTTCCTGGGGGAGTACACCAAAGAAATAAATGCGCAGAATCCTTTGGGAATGAATGTAAGTTTGATGCTTTAGTTTTTTTGTGTGACCTTGCCCTTGCTTTTGTCGTAACTTTCAATTTTTAAAATTGCACCTTATCTTTGATAATTTTTTTAAAATGGAAGCACACGGGAATCCATCAAGTTAGAGGGTTTAGGGAGTGGATCTTCTGGACCTTCACAGTAAGACTGATTGCTCTATGCAGATGAGGGCTTGAGGATCTTGCATAAGGTCTGATCCAGGAACCACAACCCATCATTGGTTTTGTCAAAGTATAAAACTTCACATCACAGTGTTTCTAACTGACCAAGTTTCTATACATCTTTACTTCCGTACCCCTATGAATAATGCCGTAATTCCAGACTTTCCAGCATCACTTTGATTAGGCTGTTTAACTTTATAATTAGGCGTTTGTTTTCCAAAATAATTTTATCTATGTCAGGGAGAGCTCGCCATGGCGTTTGGCGAGGTGATAAGGAAGCTGTGGGCCGCTGAAAGAGTGCCGGTCGCACCGAAACATTTTAAGGCGACACTCGCGCGTTTTGCCCCCCAGTTCAGTGGCTTTAACCAGCACGACTCACAGGTGAAATGTCTGGCATTCACCAACAATCTCTCATCCTTTAAACAAGTACTTGCAGTGTCATCAAAGTATTCTTGGTGAGCTTCTCGTACAGGAACTTCTTGCGTTTCTGTTGGATGGGCTCCACGAGGATCTCAACCGGGTGAAAAATAAGCGTTATGTGGAAGTTAAAGATGCGCTTGACAGGCCGGACGACGAAGTGGCTGATGAGTACTGGGAGAACCATCTCGCTCGAAATAACTCTATCATTGTCGATATATGTCAGGTCAGTATCTCCCTTTCTTCTCTACGATTATAGTCTACAATAACTCTAAAAAAGAGGCACGTTAATAGCCATCATCTCGGCATGAACTCTAAGGGACTCCCTGCCGTGTTTTTCTGTAACAGGGACAGTACAGGTCGACTTTAGTTTGTCCTTTTTGCAAGAAGATATCCGTGACGTTTGATCCGTTCATGTACTTGTCACTGCCGCTTCCCTCCACAACTACGCGAAAGATGACGGTGACAGTGTACAGCTCTAACGGTATTGCTCAGCCGTGCCCATACACCATTACAGTTCCAAAGCAAGGTAAGTGCAAGGATTTAATCGCTTCCCTCGCGGTCGCGTGCGCGCCCAACGACGACGAGACCCTTTTGCTCGCAGAGGTGAATCATCTTTGAAGCAATCAAAACTTGTTGTTTCCAATACTTGTCTGATGAATGATCCGTTGTGACAGGTGTACAATTACAGAGTCATCCGCTATTTGGATGATCCGTCTGACTCGATTTCTTTGATCAGAGACGAGGACCGGATAGCAGCTTACCAGATACCCAAAGACCCGAACAAAAGTCTTCTGGTGGTCTTCATGCACCAGCGCGAAGAGTGAGCATGGTCATACTTTTGCAACTTCGTGAGGAAACATTTTCATTTTTTCCTCCCATTAATTTGCAGAGTTGACGGCGACGGCAAGAAGACATACCAACGTTTTGGCGTTCCTCTGGTGTCCAAACTGAGCGGTCATGCAAGCGGATCCGCAATCGAGAGTCTCTTTCGCGAACTCGCGCGGCCCTTCCTGAAAGAAGGAAAAGGAGAAGAAGAAGAAGAGATCGACAGCAGCCGTTTAGACGAGTCGCTGTCGTACTACGTCACGGATCAGAGAGGCCAGGCAATGCTCTCCGAGATCGAAACTGGCGAGGACCCAACATTAGAAAACGAGACTTCCGCCGCCACAGTCTACGTGCTCGTCTGCTGGCATGGCGCGGCCCTGGACCGGTACGATTTCCGCCTATTGGGCCCTCCGGCAGAGGTCCACCGGTCCGGCCCACTGTCGAAGCAGGCCCAAGAGGAGAGCGACAGAGTCTCCCTCTACTCCTGCCTGGAGGCCTTCCTCAAGGAGGAGCCCCTCGGCCCCGACGACATGTGGCGAGTATTATTATTTTCTCGTTGGGTCCAATACCAAAGTTTTTGAATAATTTATTGGACTCCATCCAATCTCAGGTTCTGCCCGGGGTGCAAGGAGCACAGGCAGGCGAGCAAGAAGCTGGATCTATGGCGGGTGCCGGAGATTCTGGTGATCCACCTGAAGAGATTCTCGTACAGCCGCTACACCAAGAACAAGCTCGAGACTTTCGTTGACTTTCCCGTCCGCGACCTCGACCTCTCGTCCTACGTGGCGCGCTCCCCCGCCGGGGACGACGGCGGCCGCCGCCGCCCCCCACACTACGCGCTCTTCGCCGTCAGCAACCACTACGGCTCCATGGGCGGCGGCCACTACACCGCCTTCGTCCACGTACCCCCTCCTCCTCACTACGCCGCCCTCTTTATTTTATTTATTTATTTTTGCTTTTTCCCAATTTGTTTTTAAAGAATCTAATCGCGGCCTGGCGTGGCGCGACAGCACGCGGGGCACGGGCAGTGGTACGACTTCGACGACCAGGCCGTCACCCCAATGGCGGAGGCCGGGGTGAAGACCGCCGCGGCCTACGTTCTCTTCTTCAAGAGACTGCCGGAGACTGCCCCGGACAGCTAACTCGCTCGCTTTTATTTTTTTCTTCCGTTTCGTCCTCGCTTACACTCTTCCATGTATTATCTATCTTCCGGCGGCGATGGCGGAGGAGCAAGAGGGAGGCTGCGCACCACTTGCTACTTGCTACGCGAGGAGGGTCCGCTGTCATCTATTCATTTTTTTTGAAGGCGGGTACGTCTTACTATCATTCTTATTTCCCTTTTTTTAGCGTCCTCCTTGATGTCTGTCTGCTCTCTTTTACTTTCTTCTCGCATGCCTGTTCTCGTACTTTCTTCTCGCATCTTAGAGATACTGGGTTAAATCAAGAAAGTATCTCAAAGATGCTAACCCTTTTGATTCGCGATCCTCTTGGATACCAGAAGTGTCACCAGTAGTACAAAACAAGTTAAGAACGCGCAGTCTCTTTCAGTGTCGTGATATGGATGAAGCTACAAGAAATAGTTCGTTTTATGTAGTGCACAAAACGGAACGAGAAATGGTTGATATGAGTTGTCATTACGTTTATTTACATATCTTTTATTGTTACGAGTACAATTAGCATGATCTGTGCTTGACATTTCATGATAGGACGAGGCTATAGATCGTTGGATACAACGGTCTATCAGTTTACAACATAGCATGCCAACGTGATGCATCAGACTTGTGAAATGTATGTCTGTTCAAACCAGTAACCATCAGCAGCAAATCAGGGATAACTATGAACAACGTGAAAGGGCATATTATGGTGCTTGGATCAACTATGAACAACGGACTGTTGACAGTTAGTTAATACTGCATGAAGGCATCACCATCATGCAGTAACCTAAGATTCCATGATAAAAAGATAAGTTTATGATGAAGTTTACAATTAATATTGACCATTCGAGAATGTGACAGTCCAAATATTTTAACTCAATACGTGGATCGCACGCTAAAACTTACGATGATAACATGGTCTCACAAATGTCAAGTGACAACTCACGACGCATCAACAAGAAAAATCAATAAGTTAAAACATATATCACGCCCATGAAAGTAAGGTTTATTCCATTTTTTATGTATGAGAATGTATGGGGAAGCAGATATTGATTGAAATCATGGTGGAAAATGGACTGTGCGTGGATCTTCTGAATATTCATAAGGGAGACTGATATCTCAAAAAGGGAGGGGAGACTGAGGCTGTCACATATTGTCTGATTCAAGGACCACAACTTTTATTAAACAGCACATTGGGGTTGCCAAATTACAAGCCTATGCATCATAGAGTTTGTACCTGACCTGGTTTCTGCTTATTCTAACTTCCATGTCCCTATGAATTGTACCCTAAAACCATTTTTATGGAATCCCTTCAATTGAGATATTTACATAAATAATCACAAGGGATGTACAATTTAAGTGCCTTATCCGTATATGCAATCCAACAATATCCCACTTGGGAAACAAATAAATGATCTTCATAACAATAGTAAATCTTAACCTTACAATCTCAAAAGTAGTTAGTGTCTGACTCAACATATAGTGAAACAAAGGACTGTAACATTTTCCAATACATTTTATGCAAGTAAGCCAAAAAATCCATTAACTGTTCTGAAAATGGCAAATGTGGAGGATGTGTAACGTCACACATTGATAAAATGTTGATAATGAACATTTCCAATTGGTCCAACTTTAATAATATTGGGGACACAAGCGGAAGCAAGAGTGGAGAAGGAATAGAGATGAAGGTAGGGCAGTGGGAAGAGCCCTGCCACCCTAGAGGTGAGCTTTACAGAGTACAAACCAAAGGGAGAAGAGAATGAGATTACACAATAATTCATTGAATTAATCAATAAAAAGGAGAACATCCCCTTACATAGGGACTTGAAAGACATGTCATAGAAATATCCCTTATATGTTTTAAGAGACGTAGATTTAAAGATATAGGGATAGATAGGTCCTCTCGCTGATATCAAAATAAAAAAATATGTAGATTCAAAATTAATTTCTGCTTAAACATATATGACCACAATCAAGAACATCAAATACCAACTCCCATTTTCGATCACTATTCTCCCTAATGATCCATATGATTAAGATGTTATTAGAATACCTTAGGCATCAAGATTTTGAAGGGAGGATATGCAGTTATAGAGTTTGTCCTGATTTTCTATGCAGACACTTGCCCCCTTTTAATTATCTCCTTGAAACTTGATACTTGCTTTTATATGCTAAGATTTGGTCAAGTTCCTATTGTTATTCGATAATAACATGCTTGAATTTTATTCACAGTACATATTGTGGGATTTATACTACCACTCAAGTATAAATTCAAAGATATTCCTCAACTGGATTCATCATAAATCAGAAAATGTTCTGCAGCCATGGTATAAAAGGATATAACTGAGTGGTAATCGCTCCATGAGATGGCTCCCCACGAGAGCAGTTGAATAGCCATATGTGGATCTCCTGGTAAAGTCAGAATCAGCATACCTCCCAGTTATCTGATTTCTCGAATAGTATCACATTGTAAGTCATTTGGAATTAGCACATGGCCTTTTTGACTTCTATCACTGATCCATTCCTAGACTTCCAAATTATATTATAATCATTCTAATTATGTACACAAAATCTAGACACATAAAAAATTTGGCATCCATGATGAGTATAATATTTCCAAAAATGGATGCATAGGTAATTATCACTTGTGTAGGATATTTTCCAATATTGACGGCAAATAACTTATTTCAAGTCATTCACATGCCTGGCCTTTAGTGGAACCCATGGGATTGGTGTGATGTTGGATCTCCCTTAGATGCTATGTCCACCAACGTTGATGGATCTTATCCGTTTTACCCTCTAGGCCTGTGTGTTAGTGTAGGTAAAAATTTTAATGGCCAAATAACACTTATGCGCCTAACTTATTAAGTAACTATGGCAACAAATAAATTAAGAAATCAATAATTAATTTAACTTTATAAATAGTTTAAGTTTCCATCTCATGGGTTGCCAAGATATACCTTGTACTCTAGATGATACACTGTATATTCAATAAACTGTCTCATGTTCCTATGACACTCCCAGATGACTTACAATATTGTTACCCATAAAACCCTAATACACCATTACAGTTAGTACTGATGTGTAACAAAGATTTCTTTTTTTCTCAAATATCTCTGCTACCCTAGCAGGAATTTCTTGTATCTTCGTTCTTGAGTCAATCTCCTTATATATTGATGCCAGGCAACCCCATCTTGATCGTTCAATCACTTTTGTGAAGTTCTTACTATATCTGAGCTAAGACTTATTTAAATACCTTGATCAGGAACTCATGAGTCATCTTAAATAAAAAAGAAGCCATCCATCTACAAGATGTGTTTGGAGTATGGAACGTCACGTCTGGGACGTGACGCCCCGGACGTGGCAGGACAGATGACAATCCGTGATGGAGGGTGACGTGATGAAAGTTTCGTCACGTCACCGTCTCGTTACACGTCCAAGGATTTTGAAGAAATCCGTCACTTTTGTGTCACCATCATGGTTTGCGGCGTCCCCCCTCACTGAATGGCATCGCCAAGTGTGACGGGAAAAACAACCATGTGGAGGAGAGAGAATTGGAGGGACATATCTCCAATTATCTTTGGACGACATCCTTTTGCGTACGCAAATTAATGCTGGGATTTTTCTGTAAAATGCCACGAAATCACATGAGCAACAACACGTGGCAAAATATCAGTCGTCGAAAAGATTAAATATAACGATATTTTAGCTTTTTTGGTCATTTTTAAAAATCTGTCACAGCCATCATGCGTGACGGCCGTCCCGTCACGTCACTCATCCGAGGCCCTCCGTCACCGTCACGCCCAGTTCGTCATCCATCACCGTCACCATCATAGGCCCCTAATTTTGTCACCGTCACCGTCACGTCATCCGTCACGTTCCCATCACTGTGACGTGTGACGTGACGGATGACGGCTGGCGTTGCTTAGTTTGGAGTCTCATGTAGATAGATTAATCATATGACACGAATATGAATTAACCTGTTTGACATTTAGGTATAGTACTATTAAGGGATTCATACACATCAGTTTAGTGAAATCTTCCTCCAAACAGCACCCATTGTTTATCCTTGGTGTTTCTTCACTAAAGGCCACATGATCAATCATAATTTTCATATAAGTAAGATCTTTATCAGTCTTGGGTAGTTTGATGTCTGTCTCAATTATCTATGAAATAGGCATATTTAGAATACATTTTTAAAGACTAAGGATCAATATATTTTTATATCATTATTATTTACTAAGTCATTGCATGTATTCAGATACTTCAGTATAAACATCAAACAAGCATAATAATGAATAAATGTTATTTCAAATAATTGAAAATTGACATGGCAGTGTGATTCGCTTGACAGCCACACAATATCCATCAAGGATAATTTCATTGTTTGAGGTTTCATGTGATGCCACACAGTGATATTATGACTATGACCACAATATATCTGAATTCGTATATGATGGAGGCTTCATTGATACCCTTTATTTCAAAACCCATTGAGATTAGATATTAGGTTTCACATAATATTATTCTGAAATTACAGGAAAACAAAATTTAGGTCCACACACAACTAGGATTATATAGCTAATCCCACTAAAATTGAGGCAAATCCAATCATATGTTTTATCCTTATGAAAACTAACAAGATGATGGACCTGATGGAACTTGAGATACCACTAACCAAAAGATTGCTTTAGCCCATCAATTAATTTATTCAAATTTTAATAAAATTCCTTTTTATCCTCAAAAATCCATTGAAGAAAACATTTAAACCTATTTGACTGACCTTAATATAAAAATATGAAACTTGGGCCATTATTTTTCTTTAAGTCTCTTCCAAATAATATAAAGGAATAGATATATAATGCTTTCTCATTGAAAAACTATTGTAGTGATATGCCGTGCTATATATATCTTCATTATAGAATTCGAATCCGTTTTGGATTTGCATATCCATTTACAAAAAAAATTGGCTCAAACCTTCAGGTTATTGTATGAAATAAAAAGTTCCCATGGCTTTATGGAAATTAATTTGACCATCTTGCTCAATGTAATATCTTCCTCTTTAAGGGGATTAAGTAGTTAGTCATGTATAATCTTGTGAATTTCCCTAAGGTAATTTATTTTTGAGGTTGTAAAGTGTTTGCTTATGAAATGTGGAGGCTTCATGAGTACTGTCTTAATTTAGGATTACTTTTTCAACCATATGAAGTGATTAGAAGTTTATAAATTATTTTTGTAAGTAGTACAAGGTGTTGTTGAAACTGCCTCTTCAAACGTAATATATCTTACATTATCTCCCCAAAAAATTCATCATCATCAAAGAAAATTAAACTATAAGATATAAACATACCTTTATCAGTGGGATCAGAAACATATGAACACAGTACTTTAGGGGTACCCAATGGAGTAAAAAAGTGACAACTAGTTATTCAGTAGTTCAGTTTCCTTGTACTAGGGCTACAACATTTTTGTAACTTGGTATGCTCTTTTCTATCCTTTAATACATTCAAAACATGTACCAAAGTATTTAATATGAAGGTAATCAATAATTTTCTTTTGACAAGGCCTTTCAATTCTCTTTTTAGAATGGTAACCTGACCTTTTGTGGTATACAGATTATGAATTAACATTTCCTAACCTTTTTTTTACCTGAAGATTTAATTTTCAAGTAAGCATTTTTAGAAGTTACAATGTCAACCAATTAAAATTTACCATAGTGGCCAAACATCTAGTACATGTTAGTGATTAATTTTGCAATAGGCGGAACTTTCAATCTCTTAATGGAAAAATGATAACCTGATTAAAATAATAATAACTATCATTTTTTGAAAAGGGAGGTGTAATGAAATTCTTCATCAAATTAAAATAATAACATTTTGTTTACTTTGATGACACTAAAAGGCTTGACGTTCCAATTTACCATTTTATTGACAGAAGAATTTCTCATATTTTTTGACCTTCGAATGGTGGATGAACTCACAAATTGATACACTTAAATTCAAATTGGATCCTTAATATACCCATAATGTGTAACTTGAATAAATCCAGGGTAAATTTTGAACAACTAAAATATCCAGCCATTTTTCCTTACAATAAGGGACATCTTTCGTGGTATATTTTTCACATGCCCACAATTGAGTTCATGGTCATGATAAACGGCCCAAAGATAATTTTCACAGCAAAGATGCAAAAGGGAATTGGAACATAGTTTAAAACTAAGAATAAAATTGATGATTTAATTATGTTTCAAAAAATGAATGTTGATACCCTCTTATTCCTTGAATGGGTCATCAAGATCCTCACCTATCTGACATACAAAGGTATCAACATAGTCCTTGAAACATTGAATATATATGTGTTCTACTTGATAAGCCCTGTCACCATTCAGGGATGATCTTATTGCCATTTTGGAGGCACTTTTTGGTGAGGCTTTCTAATGTTGGGTTGTGGGCTATGAATGGAAGCTAGGAAAACACTTTGACAAGAATAAAAAGCTGAAATCAATTGAAAATTTATCTGCAAAATATGGTAAACTTGGGGTACCCTGTAAGTAACTGGAAGAGTATCTTAAAGCCATTTACGTGCTTGGTCTCTAGAAGTGTCACGTGACTAAAGGAATGCTGGATCTCGTCTCCTTCTTCTCCAAATATTATTTAAGTCTTTGTTGATCTCCTCACCATCAAGACATAGTTTTGGGATGAGAAAAGAATGCAAGAGAGAATAAAGTAGAGGCACCTAGATCTTCTTGCCATGAGAACTTATAATAGGTGTCCCCCTTATTTGTACTTGTTTGGAACTTTTCATGGAAGTCCGTACTAATTAACTATATCTTCCAATATTCTTTAATAGTATCTTGTGTGACCCTCTAGGCCCATTTATCAATCTAGTTAATATCTTAAAATTCCCAATAACTCAAATGGACCAACCTCATTAATTAGCTATATCAACATAAAAATTAATTAATCAGGGATCAATTTAACCTAATTGGTAGGTTAAGGTTCCTTGATATTGGATGCCAAGTTATACCTCATGCTGATTAAGATATAGAATAGTGCTCAAAATCTCTCATAATAGAGGCCATTAGAGAACCCCTTCTACAATATCACCTGCTAGGAAATTACATTCTCCTAAACTTGTATGATTTTATAAAATTTTATTCAATTAGTTGAAAGTATCAAAGGTAGAAAAGACATGTATAGTTGACTTTTTTGAATAATATTTTCTTCACTAGAATATATCACAGTTCAAAAAACTTTTGAGTAAACACACTCTACGAAATAAATCAAACAAATTTTAATTTATACGCATTTCAACAAACATGTTAATATCCCAGTTTAGTTTGAGAATTTATGATTGTCAATTAGGAAAAAAAGTTTCATAAAATTATTTTCATCAATATGGGTAATCCAATACTGTATCTATAAGTACACAGATTATGTGGATTTTATTATGAACTTGTTCAGCAAGTGTTAGAAAAAAATCATACAAAAGCACAGAATATAAATTCAAATAGGCATTGAATAAAAAAATCTCACAAAATGCTCAACATTTTGGAGGAGGACTGATAAGCTTTAAAATGGTGTGTAAATACGTCGTTGATTGGGCTTTTAGACATATGCAATAAAATTTATAAATACCCTTTATCACTAAATATAGTGTATAGAGTAAGCAAGGGGTCGAACCACAGGGAGGCAATAAGCAAGAATTTTTATCCAATTTTAAATAAATCAATTCAAGAATGAATTAATTTTGTAATTAATAAACCTTAATTATATCTACTTATGTTTTTAATTAATCAAAATTATGTAAAAACTTAATTTCGATTTTAAATATCTTCCGTCAAAACATTCAAGAAAGGATAATTTTAATTATAAGATCAGATTAATTCGAATTATTAATTTCCCAATTATTATAAAACCTTAAGACAATTTTTATGAATTAAAATTGGGAATTAATAATCAAGAAGGGGGTTTTGAAATTGGATTTCAAGATGGATGAATTTTTTGATGAAATTATATATATAGGTTTTTTATATATTGAATGAAATTTCCAAACAATCAATTTTGAAATATAGAGAGAGAAAATAGATGAATTAACCTAGAGAGGGAAAGTAAAGAATTTGGGGGAAAAGTGAAATCCGACCCTAATTTAAAAATCTAAAAATGCAGAATTTTTCCAAATCCATTTAAAACTAAAGATTAAAAATCTGATCTCGAATCAGACTCAAATTGCAATGCTAATTTCATTCAAAACAACTTCTAGGGCATGTACATTTCGCCAATGCCAAGGTGTTTTAGAATCTCTAAAGAAGAAGTTCAAAATACAAATTAGAAACTTACAACATTAAATGCAAAATCAAGATATGCGGACTTCCAAAGCAACTCCTGTGTCCTTCCTAGCCAAATCTTTTGGGAGAGCTTTAAAAAAGTAAATTTGCCCTTTTCCAGACCTCTATTTAAAGATCCAATCGTCTGGATTGTAGAGAGGGAAAAGACAAACGTGCCCTCAAAATTTCTGCTCAATCTGACGTCTAGATCTCAAGATATCAAGGTTTTACTGAGGATTAATCTAGGCCACTGGATCTTTTATTTCTCTTCAAAATATCTCATAAAATGCCATTTTCTGATTGGTTGACGTTCTATTTTTGTTTTCCCTCCTTCTCAGATCATGTTCTGACACGTGCATTTAATGCTCCCTTTGATGCTTCCACAGGCAAAAATTATTGAATATTTGATGCTCCGTTCGAATGGTTAAAAATAAGCCTCGTCGCCCTCGTCAGCGCCCCTTTAAAATAAAATAATAGAGAGGTGAGCTTACCGTCATTTTATTTAATATACGCAGCATTGATTTCTGTGTGCATTTAATGCACGTGGCGAATCGACGCTGCATATATTAAATAAAATGACCTTTATTTAATAGCTATAAACGCACGTGTGTCGGTTGCCGCGTGCAACCAATGCACGCAGCGAATCGACGCGATACAAATCATTTGAGCTAATGATTTGTTCATTATGGTGCTTCCAATCATTTGCTCAAATTTTTGGATGAATGACGTGGATGCCATAAATAATAAAAAACATTTTTTAAATACTAGATAAATAAATTATATTCTTTAAATTCATAAAAATCATTTCTTGGCTATAGAATGGTAAAAAATTATATAAAAATATGGAAAATTTCCGGAAAAATTAAGAGAACACTTACCAACCTTTAGGCAAGTATTTTAAGCCATGTAAAAAATATTTCTTCAATGAAATGAGGTTAAATACCATGTAAAAATGCTATAAATTTAGAAATAACAACAAAATCGAAATGTATATCATTTATCTCCATTTGTATATGATAACATGCAAATATGGTCATTAAAACACATAAATATAATGTAAAATTCATCAATTAAAGGTGTTAATGTGCAAGTTATCAAGTATTGTTCTCATAATCCTTTGTTTTATAAACTAATATTAAATTTATTATTTGGTGAAACTAATAAATTTAATATTTCAATGAAAAATTACTTATTGAAGGATTTATTCAAACCAACTAATAGGCTGAATTTTCAGCCCATGAGGTGAAAAGCTACATATCATTTTCTAAAAGATATTAAGAATTATGTCAACTCTCTTATGGAGCCATTATGTCACCTGATACTCCATTGCTTTAGTTATTGTCTTTTATGAGCCGTCCCATAATGGCCACTCAACCATGTTTGTTGACTTTTTTCATCTTAGCGAAGACTGCATTGAATCATGTGATTAGAGACTCTTAGGTCTTAATCAAAACGCAGAAGTCTATCAAATTACACAACTATGAAACAAATCCCACTACACAAGTGTGACAAGAATAAAGGTGATTATTAATTAGGTATAATACCATATAGATGTTCTAACGGATCAACTCAATGTACTCTATCCCAAAAAAACATCAAGGTTTCATCCTCTACCCAAACTAATGGAATCCGGCTGGGTTTACTCATCATATGAGTAGGACTAGATAGTTTTCTTCTATCTGGATATTTTGATTTCCTTCTCAAATATTATTCAATTAAGAATACCTATAAGACATGTTTAAAGGAAAGTGATGTCAATATTATGATGTCATCATAACTCACTTAGTAATAGCATGTACTCATGGATATCATTGTTAAGCATCACATGTGTATTCTATGAATTTATTATAACAAATAATATTGACAAAGATGAATAAATTTTATTTGTCTAGCTGGCCACCTATATTTGGATCAATCTCTCGCGTGGAAAAAATCAAATCACTCATAGATGTGATGTTAAAAAGCAAATGAAAGCCCTTGAAATCTACAGGTATATAATAGCTGAAGTCTTAGATGTGATGTTAAGATGATCGCATCGCCTTGTTTGTAATTTATTAGACTCTTTTTTTCTTTCGTACAAGATTAAATTCAAGCCTTCTTTTTGGCAGTTAACCAAGGAAAATTAAAGTGTAATTTTTAAAACCGTTGTAATTTTTTTGACATAAATCAAATAAAATTTGGAATAATAGAAACTCACTCAAATTTGTGTAGGAGTAAGGCCATCTCCACAGAGACTGACCTTTTGATGTGTGACATCGTTGATGACATCGACCGACGTGTGATTTCCCTAATGAGATGTAACTACGTGACACAAAGAAACCCTATATGGGAGCACGTGCAGGTCCGACTTGTGAGAATTTGCCGAGTTCAGAGCTTTGGGGGGGCGATCGATGATGATGATGGTGACCTTTTGACCCTCATCGGAGCGACGACGACGACTATGGCATAAAACGGAAAAGTTCCGTTGGCGCTCACATGTAATGGACATGCTTGACCCATACCTAGGAAATCACTCGTGACATACTTTTCTCGATAACTTCTCTCACCTAAACTAACCTGAGAGCGGTGGAGTGCAGCCAAAAATATAATGAAAGAGATAATGTAACGGGAGAGCGAGGGGATGATGTACCTCGTCAATGGAGCACTCGTCGTCAATATCTTTGTCGGTGCGTAGACCAATCGGGCGGTGCAGTGAGATCATGCCGGGAATGAGCATTGCTTTGCTCGGCTGGCGATAGTGATGCAGCGCTGAAGGGAGAGATGGAAGATGGTCAAAGATGAAGATGATAACAAGAGATGAGGGGTCGAAGAGCACGGGTGGAGCGGTTCTAGCGTATGGTTGGGCTCGGCAAGCACGGTCGTGTCAGACGGGCATGGGCAGAGTCAGACAATCATGGCGAGAGGTGGTGTACTGACCGGTTGTGATGTTGCAACAATGGCGAATGCAGTCACTATGGAGATAGCAAGATCGACCGGCAAGGAGGCGGTGCGACATGGGACTCCAGCGACGCGGGCAGTCAACCAGGCCTGGACGTGCCTGATGCAGCAGCTATGCAAAGCTGGAGTCTGAACGGAGGCACACCGTAGGCTTCACCACAGGATGTTGTCAACGCGCGGGAGTGCCACACCCATTAGGCATTTCGACAGGGAAGAAATGCATGCGATGAACTTGGCTGGTCGAGACAGGTGTCGTATACACCCCACGACAACAGCTTCAATAGCAGTCGATAAAGGGTGGATCTCGGCAATGTCAACACACAGAGTACTCGGACACCCGACGCGATCCAACAAGCAATGACTTCAATTGCAGACGATCAAATGTCTCTCAGAAATGTGGCAAAAACACGTCTGCGACACCCCAGAGTTTCTTGTGCACCGTCATAGTCCAACGGGCAACAACCGCGTTCAGCCCGCGCAGGGTGAATCTGGCTTCCAAGGAGTGCTCCCGATCTGCAGAGTCTGTTTCCCGCTACTTATCCGACGATGCAATTTCAGGGGCAACGGCATAATTGCAACTACGATGACCGATGGTAGGTTCTCGCAAGGTTGTCCACTGGTGCGGATAGCAACAGCGTGACACCCTCCTTTCCTCTTTCCCTTTTCACCTCTCTTTTTCTTTTTTCTTCTCCATCTTCCTCTTTGTCTTCTCCTTCCTCTCTTCTTCTTGATAAGACATGGACAAAAATAAAACAATTAGTTCATGATGGGCCCTGAGAGATGGATGTGCCCATCATGGCCTTATATAGGGCCATGATGGGCCCTTTACAATTAGTTCATTAAGGGGCCCCACAAGGGACCCCTTTTACAACAATTAAAATAAAACAAGGGGGAACTTGAAATGACTCATAGATAAAAACGACGGGTAAAACTTGATGATATGGATGCGTCATGGCGAGTACGACAAACTCGTCATGACGAATACAAAACATAAAATGGACATACAAAAATGGAAAAATAACACAATGAACACTTGTGCGGACGTGCTTTACACGGGACGGGGTATTTAAACCCAGGCGTCTTCAACGAACGCTTCGGCATGCCGTTCAAGCTGGACATGGACCAGCGGTGATGCTGATGACGGTGAGGGTATATCTGAAGACGTTTCCTGTAGGTCGTTTTGGCGCGCTCCATCACATTTAGATAGTTATATCATGTTTGCGTTAAGGGGAGTAAAAAGATAAATTAATTATCTAATAAAACAGTAGAGGTGATAGTAGGAAGGTAAATAGTGAGTAAAATTCAAGTGAGATAAATATTGAGTAAACACAAGTTCTATGAGTTTAGGAAGAAGTAAGGAAGTGAAGAGGTAGTGAAAAAATAGTATAATAGAAAATATGGAAATATATGTTTAATATTATAATAAAGGAACATGTTAAGATTGAGTGATGAAATAGTTGTTTTTTAGTCGTTAAAAATTAATATCTAAGAGTAATAAGCAGGAGAGACCAATCAAGATGTAGTCCAGTGTGAGAAGGTACTTTTCAATATGATTATTTATTTTAATAAATGGTAGGTTATATGTAAGACGGGAGAGATAGATATAGGAATTAAAGGAATATTGGGATTTAAGGGGTACGGAATAGGTTTATTTATTTGAAGTGGAAAATAAGAGGAAAGGGGGTAAGAATTATAATGATAGTACATATGGCATTAATTAGTTATATATATTGATACAGTGGAGAAATATTTTATATATGATGAGATTTATATTAAGTGTTATGAGCATATTTTGATTTTTAGAAAATTTTAATTAAATAGCTGGAGAGGGAGAGCTATAAGATAATGGATGTGAATAAGATTTAATTAAGATTTCGTTATATTTATATTAATGTATGATTAAGGAATAAAATATAGTAAGATAATGATGTTTATATGGTTTATATATAGGTAACTTCTTATAAGACAAAATCAAGAGGAAATAGGATAAAATTGGTGGAAATGGTCAGTGCCCGGTAGGTGTTTGTCAAAATGCCTCATAGAGAACGAACTATGAAATTCGAGAAAAATTTCTCTCTGACTTGAATCGTCTCAGCGGGCCGGTGGGTTGGCCGCATAACCACGGTCATTGTGCCGGACATAGTCGTCTCGATGGGCCGGTAGGTCGGCCTCGTGTTCACAATCGTGGGGCCAGACGAGTTTGTCACGGCGGGCCGGTAGGTCGACCGAGTAACCACGATCGTCATGTCAGACATAGTGGTCTCGGCGGGCCGGTATATCAGCCTCGTACCCTCGATCATGGTGCCGGACATGTTCGCGTCAGCGGGCCAGTAGGTCGGTGACGTAACTATGATCGACGTGTCGAATGTAGTTGTCTCGGCGGGCCGGTAGGTCGGCCTCGGGTCTTCGGTCAAATGGCCAGACACATTTGTCTCGGCGGACCAGTAAGTCAGACTCGTACCCATGGTCGGAGTCGTTAGGTGGGTATCGTCTATCCTGAGCACGGATGTCCGATGGGTCGCATGCGGGGTGTCGGACGGGGCACCGATCTCAAAGCTCCTTGTCTGGCCTCCGGTCATGCTCCTCATACTCGTCGTCGTTGTAAGGAATCCTCGAACAATCGGGGTGTTGCGCGACCCGGGGTGGGTCGCGGGCTTGCTCTGGAGCCACGGACGCTGGTATGGCATTGGGTACTAGAGGTAGTGTGCGTGCGAGCAACTGTTCGACGCGCTCGGCGAAGGCGGCCATGGTGCGGAGATACGCCCCTTGCTCCTAGGACGGGTCCTCCCGGGGTCGGCGCTGTCTTCCTCGTCCACGTCCTGCTCCTCGATCGCGTGCGGCGGTGGCCCAGGGTGAAGCCTCATCAACGAGAGCTTTCCCATGTGGGTGACGACTCGTCATCACCCTATCCTTGTTGTCACTTGGTGATGAGACACCTAGTGACCTCGGGGAACTACGTGGGAACTGTCGGTGTCTGCGGTGAGCATGGGTGCGCTCATGAGGACCGGGCGGTCCGGGGGCACTTGCCTCGGCGACTGCGGTCCATGCTGGATCCATAGGTGGTTGTGATGGACCGCCTACGGGCGTCGCGGGACGGTGCTCCATGAGGGCCATGCGATGGCCTCTCTCGTTGGGCAACGATTCGATGCATCGCGGGGAGTTCGAACCTCTTGCTCGATCATGTCTCGATGGCCATGTCCCTAGGGAACCTAGATGGGTTTTGAAAAGACGATGCAATGCAGAAATGACGACTATGCGGGGTCCGAGACGTGCTGTGAGCGTCCACAATCGTGCTCTGATACCAAGTTGATGTCGGGCGTCGTCAGGGACGTCGTCCGGTCGACACCAAGTATGATGGCTTAGTGCCGATAATGGATGATGGTATCGAACGTCGACGGTGTCATCGTCCGACGGATCAAAACCCTAAGGGGTCGATGTAACTATGATGCAATGAATGCCCTATGTGTCGTACGTGCAGGCTCCAACTCGAGGGAGGTGCCACGCTCGAAGCTTGGATGGGGTCGCCAAGGGACGGTGACGGTGGCCTCTCAAGCCTCGTTGGAGCGACGAAGGCATCTACGGCCAAACTGATTCTATCCATAGGGCTCGCACGTAATGGACGGTCTCGTCTGTACCAGTAAGACACTCAAGTGATTCGTAGTTCTCTCAAAGCCTCTCTCACCTACCTACCCGAGTGTAGTGGAGTCAAGACGAAAGTTGACTGCAAGAGATAATTTAAACGAGCGATGGAGAGGATGGCAAACCTTGTTGGCGGGCTCGAGTGCAGGATTTTTTGGCAGTCGGTGACGTTCAGAGCGGGTGTCATAGAGAGACGCCGGAGAGCGGCGGCGGCTCAACGAGCAATGTTGATGCTAGAGCTCAATGTAAAGGTTGGAGGAAGAGAGGAGAGGAGGGAGCAATCCCGGAGGTGGCGTGGCTCGAGCGACTCCGCTGGACCCGTAGGAGCTAAGAAGTGCTAGTCAGCTCGGGCGGGTCGTGTAGCAGGTGCGAGCAGCAATGAACATTCAAGTGTGGGGCAGAGTATCCCAACATTGTCTGATAGCTTGTGACAGGCCAAACCGACACGGGCCGGAAATTGGCTGGAGCACGAGTGTCGCCTCGGCACCGAGGCATGGTTAGATTGGAAGCCTGCGGTCAAGATCTCCCCATCCAACCTCGATCTGATCAAATGGAGCCTTGGCCAAGGGGTACCTGGTCAAAGGTTCAACGGCCTAAGGGATTTCCTGGCCAAAGAGCTGAACGATCCGGTCAACAGTTTCATGGCAGAGTTCCCTTGGTGCGAGAATTTCAAGACTGTCACTATCTGGTCGGTTGGCCTCACGACCCGGTCAATTGGCAGGAAATTCCAAGCGCTGGACCGATCAAGATCCTGGGCAATCTCCAATCGACAGGGTTGTCATGCTCAGAGGCCCTCAGACCAAGGGAGAAGCCCCATTTGGAAAGCCCCAATCCATCTTAGCAGCATCCTTGGTCGTGAATTCCGTACGTTGCGGCAAGGAGGAGGCTGCGGCGGTGCGTTGTTGACCGGCGGATGCCAGCAAATGGTGCCAATGGTCGTGCACCTGGGATCCCCAAATTCAGTTGATGACCCAGCTCACACGGGCAACATTCAGGCAGTGATCTCCGTGTGTCACGGCAAGGAAGAAGTGCAGCCAGACGTTCGTTGACTAGTGAACGCAGGGGATCGGCAGCTACGGCTGTGACCTTTGAGCGGAGAATCTCTTCACGGAGAGGGAGACCCAGATTGTGGCGGACGGCAAGGGGAGCGAAAGGACGATCGTGGAATTGTTGCCCTTTCCCATTCAGGCGAGCTCCTCTCTGGCTGCTACTACGAGCTCCTCTCTCCCCCCTCCTTCGTTGATTTTCTCTTGATGGAGGGGGTGAGACCAAGAACGAAACTCACAATTCTTCTTAATTTCCTGGTCTAAACATTTAGGGCGCCCCCCTCTTCCCTTATAAAGGGGAGAGGTCAATGGGCCCCCAATTGGGTCAACAAGGGGAAAGAAAGGGTCCAATAAGGGGGGCCCTTATAAATTGGGCCCCCTCATTACAAAATTAAAAGGGGTAAATTAAAAATAAAAGAAACAAGATAACAAGGAGGAAGGGCATAAGGGAAGAGATCCAAAAATGACTAAGGATCCCTCCTCGTGACAACGATGAAAGAAAGTACGGAACGTGTCGCAAATGCAACCAAAACACAACGACGAGACAAGAAAACATAAAACACGAGAGAGAGAGAGAGAGAGAGAGAGAGAGAGAGAGAGAGAGAGAGAGAGAGAGAGAGAGAGAGAGAGAGAGAGAGAGAGAGAGAGAGAGAGAGAGAGAGAGAGAGAGAGAGAGAGAGCGAGAGAGAGAGAGAGGTGAAAATGAAAGCGATATGTGAGCAATTTCATCTGAGCTTCGACGACGGTGGCAGGCAGTGTGGATGACTTCGTTGACGATCTTCGATGGCATGCACCATCATGGAGCCCTTTAATCTTTAGAGCACCCCTGCTCTCAATCACGAGATAGTTAGTGGCCCCATTTGCCACCATTCCTCTTGAATTTTCCTTCAAGAAGTCTCATCATCCTTGTCATCGGTCACAACCAATCAGAAGCTTGTGATAAGTTACAAGACAAAAGAAAGCTTTAATATAAATCAGATTATCCGATGTTCCTTATGAAGATCTCAAGAACGTAAATAAACTATCAATGATATTTTGGCTCTTTATGACATAAGCTTTTCTTTCTAGATTGAGTTTGAAGCCTCAGCATTTCTTTCTAACTTCTTTTCTAAATATCGCAGTGCAATTGGGTTGAAATCCTTTGCTCTTATTGTCTACCCGACCCACTCCAAAGCTGCAATACACTATTAGTTGCCAATTCCATATTTAAAAAATCATGAAAAAACTTCAAATCTATAAATGACATTCAATAATGGTCCATGAATTAAAAGTATCATCTCATTAGTGTGAGTATGCACGAGGCGCTCTCTTGACCGGGCCCTCTGATGTGGGCCTTTTATGTGGGCATATATGGGGCTCAATTAGTTCCTTGTTCTCATCCATTGGAGCTGCTACTGCTTGCGACTTGGTACTTAACCAGCCGTAAGCTGGCGTGTCGCTGGCTTGAGAGCTTATGTGCATGGCTCAACGACTGGTGCTCAACTGGAAAGAGTTTGAATTGTGAATACATCACTGAAGAACTATAAAAAATGCACTACATTCAAACTGACATAGTTAAAACACAATGTACACGAAAAATAATTTGGATACTCAATTATGTAGAATATGATAATAAAATTTAGTCTTAATTATATCTTCCAATGAAATGCATGAATTATAAATTCACCAAAAAATTAGGATAATATAAATAAAATGATCCCAAAAAGAGTCTTAAAATGTGTAGGAATCCATGCATCAATTTGTATTCACCACCCAACGTTTACACATCCACATTATCATATGAAAGATGAATGTGATCTTGGAAATTTTCAATTCTCCTTAATGATATCATGAATCATTTTAACATTCAGCCATACTTGAGGGATGAGGAGGAGATAGAGGGGAAATTAGATATAGCTGAGATGGACAACTGAAATGGTTGTCCATCTTTAATAATACTTAAAGTGTTCATGTCATAAAAGCTCTAAGTATATCCACCAACGTCCATATATCTTATGTGTGTGACCCTCTGGCCCCTATATCAATCTGATCAATAACTTTAATGGCCTAATAATATTTATTGGCCAAAATTATGAGTTAAATGAATTGGAACTTACATTAATAATGATTGATATTATTTGGCTGTCATACCAAATCACACCACCATATTTTATTTGACTTCATTGAATAAAATATTACGCTCATTATTATTCTAGTGTGATGTTTATAAAAAAATTTCATTATATAATACCACTATCTGATCCTACGTATATGATAAGTATGGTTCATCATGTGGCTATTAGTGTTGCAACACTTAGGACATATAGTGGGTGCTATTTGGTGAAAGAGTTCACTGAATGTATCATAAAAATGTTTGAATGGTTTTATACCTAAACTTTAATCAGGTTGATTCATGTTACTGTTGTATAAGTGATCCATTGGCCTAAGACACTAAGGACTTCTTGTGGATGGACAATTATATTTTGACTACGACTTACGAGTCTCCAACCGTAGAAAACAAACAAGTCCTAGGGCGGATGTAGTAATAAACTCATGGAGATCATTGAGTGGTCAAGATGGGATCATCTACCCTTAGTATAAGAGTAGATTGACTCAAGTAAGACAATGCAGAAAATCTCTGGCCAGGTTAGTTAGGATATTCGAGAAGGCGATCTTTAATGATTCGTATTACACATCAGACTAATCAAATGATGGATTAGGTTTTGACGATTAAACATACCCGAAGTAATTTGAGAGTCTCGTGTGGATGATGGATTATACATATACGGTAATCGGTGATGGTAAAGGTTCCATGAGAGAGTTCAAATACTATTTGGTATCTTCTGGACCACAAGGAGTAGCTTGGCACCCTATGGTTGGGAAACTTGACCTACTAATTGGGTTAAGTTGGTCCTTGGTTAATCTATATGTTGGTATAATTAATCAATAAGGTTGGTTAATAATTGATATTGGACCTCTAAAGTTATTAACTAGAATGATATATGGGCCTAGAGGGTCACACTCATAAGATTATAGGGGTATTAATAATTATGTTTTCCTTGATGGGTTTTTTAGAAAAAAAATATAATAAAATATAAATAGGGGAAGGGGCACCATAATAGGCACCCAAGTCGGCCAGAGCTGGGCCCCCCTTCCATTCTTTGCACTCCTCGAAGGAGAACATCTTCATGTTGAGAAGATCTTCAATATTTTCAAGAAGAATGGGAGATGAAATGGAGATCCAAGAGCAACGTGATCGTGTGGATACTTTGTTGGGTTCTGTGCCTTGGTTAATCCATGGAAAACATGATTCCATATATGCGGAAGCATGTGAACCGATTCAAAATCAATCTTTGAAAACATACATCAAATGTACCTTGTGGAGAACTTGTTCCACCCTTGATTTTACCACTCTGGGATCATTTTGATGTCGTTCACGTGTTCAACCTCTAGAAATATACACGCGATCACGTTGCTATTGGATCTCCACCTCTTCTTCTTCATCACTCTTTGAAAATCTTGAAGATATTCTCACCATGAAGACACTCTCCTTGGTTGGGTGGAGAAGAGAGTAGAGTGTAGAAAGGGGGGCTCTCAATTCTGGCTGGCCTAGGTGTGTGAAATGAGTGCCCCTTCCCTATTTATATTTTACTTAAGTTTTTCTCAAAAACCTTGCGAAGTAAAATATATCCACCAATACCCGTATGACCTTATGCGTGTGACCCTCTAGGTTCATGTATCATTCTAGTCAATAGCTTTAGTGGCCCAATAATAATTATTTTACAATATTATTAATTAACTATATCAACATATAGATTAACCAAGGACCAATTTAACCCAATCGATAGGTTAATTTTTCAGCCCATGGGGTGCTAAGCTACTCCTTGTGGTCTAGAAGATACCAAATAGTGTTTCAACTCTCTCATGGAACCTTTACCGTCATCGATTATTGTATATGTATAATCCATCATCTAGGTGAGACTAAAAAATTACTTAGGGTATGGTTAGTCGTCAAAAGCAAATCCCTCATTTAATTAGTACTGATGCGTAATGGGGATCATTAGAGAACGCCTTCTCTGATATCCTCACTACCATGGTCAGGGATTTTCTTCATCATCTTACTTGAGTCAATTTCCTCTTATAGCGAGTGCGGATGATTCTGTCTTGACCACTCAATCACCTCCGTGAACTTATTACTACATCCAAGCTATGACTTGTTTGGACCCTATGATTAGAGGCTCGTATGGACATCCATTCACGAGATGTCCTTGGTGTCTCACGTTATTGGATCATTTATAGAATAGTGACATGAATCAACCTGATTGATGTTTATGTATAATACCATTTAGGGATTCATATGGATCAATTCAATGAACACATGATCAACTATACTTATCGTATAACTAGGATCAGCTAGAGCTATTCTATCTGGATGATTCAATGTCCATCTTGATTATCTATCGAATAGGAATATTTAGAATACATTTTTAAAGACTAGTGATCAGCGTATAATGTTATCATTAGAATTCACTAGGTCATTGCACATTTTCATGGACTTCATTATAATCATTACACTGGAATAACAATAAACGTAAAATTTTATTCAATGAACTGAAATAAACATGGTGGTGCAATTGGCTTGAGGACCACATAATATCCATCATACTTCTAGAGGTTGGGTACGTGAATGGCTTTATAAAAATCTCAAAGCAAGCAACTCAAGGGTAAAAAAATTTACCCAAAATATATGGATATAATGTGTTGATTTAAAGATTGATCATGAATTGATTAATCTTTTATGTTGCATAGAAAAATATTTTTTCTATGATTGAACCAAGGCACCTGAACCAACAAATAAGTAAGGACTGGTATGAATTCAATAGATTGGTTTGATTTCTTTGCCCTTGGGGTGCCAAGCTAACCTTTGTGCCTTTGAAAATATGAATTAGCTTGTGAATTCTCTCATGTAACCTTTAAAATCATCAATTATTTTACAAATAGAATCATTCTTATGTGAAAGGCTAAAAGTAACTTAATATAGAGTTGACCATCAAACTCTTACCTATCATTGGAGTTGGTACTTATGTGTAACTGAGGTCCTTGGCAAACCTCTTTTCCAATATCTGCACTACCCTAAATAAGGGATTGACTGCATCTTCTTCTTCAAGTCAATCTCTTTTCATATCAAGGGTGCAAGACCTTGTATTGATCAAAAAATCACCTTTGTGTACTTATAGTTACACCTGATGAAAGTCTAGTTTGAAGCATGATTAGGAATTCGTTGATAAAAACATATCTGATTCGGCAACCCAATCACTAATTCCATTTCTAATTAAATGTTTATTGATACTAATCATTTCATTATAATCCAAAATGTTGATTATAATGAAGGTCATGAATACACACAATGAGTTTGTGAATTATGGCGAGATCATATTATGGGAATAGTGTTTTAAAATTTATTACAAGTTTTCTGATTTAAAGGATACTAGTGAAAGACATCAAAATATCTAGATATAATAACATTATATTATACTTCTCATGTGATGAGTATGATTGACCATGTAGCAACTAGTGTGGAGACACTAGGTTCTTGATTTATTCAAAATTACGGTATTCTGCATTGTTACTTTTGATTTTAATCAATAAATACATAAAAAATTAATTCTAGAAAGTGATGAGAATGAGTCCTCTTGACAGGGAATAGTGATTAGGGAATTAATTCTAGCAAGTGAATGACAATAGAAACTAGGAGTTTAGAATATATAATTACGGTCCAATAATAATGTGATGAATACTAATCTGAAGAGAAAATAGTATGACGTGATCAGAAAGGTTGAAATGGGGGACTAAAATGGATGAAGGAATGAAGTTGTGATGATGGTATGAGAAGATGAATAAAAATGAAGTGAAGAAGCATGTAATTAGGGTATGCAATTTAATTTAATATGAATGGTGAGACAAAGAAGAGATGATGGGTGAGAGGTTATACTGATCGAAACTGAATGATGAAGAAAGAAGAATGTAGATATGATATGATAAATGTGATGGGGACTTGCTAATGTAAGGGGAGATAACTTACCCACGGTTATTAAATTCTACCAGGATCATGATAATTTGCTGATACAAGTAAGGCTCTAATCTTCTCTGTTGCTCCTCTCCAAGGACCCAGGATACCACGGAACACTTGATGGATCTTTAAAACCCCACTCTCGTTCAATCAGCCTACCAAAGTAGGAAATGATCTCAAAGATATTTCTAGATAACTTTTCTTGATCTACAGCAAGGAACACCTTTACCTGCTAATAAATAATAAATAAAACAGAGTTCATAAATAATAAGCATATGACATGGTCTCATGTTGGCACACATAATTTCCACATGTTTCATATCATCTCCTAAATCACCATCAACTCTTATGGGCAACTTAAATATTTGTGCCCCATGTGTATTTGTGGATTCACTCAATGTATCACATGCGGTCAGGGGCCAACATTTTTAACACTCAAACAAATAAAATTCAAAAATTTGTGATTATGTAAATAGACATTATTGATCTCTCTTAAAGCATATTGTGGAATTTCACTTATGTCTCTCCTTTGATGAGTATATGTCAACCAAAAAAATCAAAAAAATCAAGAAAGTAATTATTCAATGATTTGCCTCTATAGAAATGCAATTTTTAAGCCATAATGTCATCTTCTCGATTAGTTGTGGTAATCATTCAGAAAAACAGTAATCAGTCACTATTTGATAAATTGAGTGGTGACACGAGAACGGGCACGATTATTAACCCAAAAAATATTGAACAACTCATAAAAATTGTATCTAATCTAAGAAAAATTATAAAAATATACTCTATGACTTTGAAAAATATTATAATTACAAACTTAATTCAATAAATTCATAAAAGTATATTCTAACTCAAAACATTATTATTTTAAGAATATTACGTCAGGGAAACCCAAAATATTTAAAACATCACTTTAAAGCTAAATTTAATCATTTTAGGTTAACACTCATATATAATAAACGTGATTGTTTGGAGAAATAGTTCATTGAATTGATTTGTATGAATCTCTGATATTCATTATACCAAACTACCAATCAGGTTGACTCATCTAATAGTTATGTAAGAATTTCTTAGGTTTGAGACACAAATGACATATTGTGGCTGGACAGTTGTACTTTAACTATGACCTCCGTGTTCCTTCTCATGGAATTCAAATTATCTTTGCTCGGTTGCAGCAAGAAGTTCATGACGATAATTGGGTTGTCAAGATGGTATCATATGCCCGTGGGATGATAGGAAATATCTCAAGTTAGATAAATTGATGAATTATTTAACCAAGGAAATGGAATATCAAAAGGATTTTTTCTGATGATTTCTAAAGGCATCTGGACAAGCATGAAGGACTGTTGAGGGTTTGACTGGTTACAATACCCTTGTTCCTCCGAGGAGCATCAAGCAGAAGTGGGAGTATATGTATTTGACAACCAATGACTGTAAGGTTCCCTCAGTTAGCCATTATATTCATTTATGTATTTTATGTTCTAATTGTAGCTAATCACCCCCAGGCTGGTAATTTGACCTATAAGTTGGGTTAAATCAATGATTGATAAATTACTCTATAATATGATTATTAGTTAGGTTAGCCGATAAAGATTAGAGATAATTTTTAATATTGGTTAATAAAGGTTCTCAGGCCATGATAATGTCAAATTAAATCAGTAAAATAATGCTTTTATACTTAATTTTCATCAAATATTTTTATATTTGCACTAGCGTTGTTTACCGTTTAAGGATAAAATGAAATATTTATGATTTATTTTCCTATGATCTATTTTTATATATTTTATTGATTTTTGAGACTAACCCCACTTGACTCTTTAGAGTCAAGTAGATTTCTCACATCTTCTTGGAATTTTATTTGATAAATAAGTCTTAGGTAAATATAATGGTGAATTTGAGATACCAATGGGAGGAAATTAGAAATCAAATGGATAATGAGAGGAGGCCCAATACACAAGAAGCCCATTCTAGAAGTCCATTCAAACCTCCTTAAAGACCAGGATAACTAAATGCAGGAATTGTGGAACTAACCCAAAATTTTAATTTGAATGGTCTAATTTGAAATCAGAGAATGAGGGCACATGGGTCCAGGCTGAAAATCAAGAAATCTTAGCCCTCCGATCCCTTGGAATTAAATCCAATGGCTGGGAGTGTTAAGTCACTTCTATTTAATCTCTTCTCCCCTCTCTTTATATCTCATCTTGGATTCTGCTCCCAACTTGTTGTTGGATGCCTAGTGCATCAGATTTCTTTTATACATTCTTGTTCTACAAGAGTGTGAGAGATAGAGTTCAAGGGTGATCAAGATTCTTGGAGAAAGAGCACCAATTGGCCCTTGGGGAACATGACAACAAGGTTCGTATGATCTCCTGAAGTTTTGATTTTACTTTTCTCACCATTTTATCTAGGGAACATGAAGATTCAAATTCATGTTATGAAGGTTATTCAGATTCATCTTCAAGTACAAAGTCAGAAAGGTTTTATGTCAAAAAAATAGCCTAGACTTTAAGCTTTCCAACGCATCAAACGACACTCAAAACTTCCTCCTGTAGCAAAAGTTACAACGACCTTCGTCTACTACTCAATTCTACCACATATCTTTAAAGTTTTTTACGCCTAGAAATTTTTTTGGAAATCATAATAAACTATTAGAAGTTATAATAAACAACATAAAGTGATTCAGGATGACTACGGGAGATGGTTGCAGGATGACGAGGGGAAACTGGGTACTAGGACGATCTAATGTTGGGGTAGGATAAAACAGACCACGAATTACACGGTCAAATTCGAGGATTTGAATCCGGTGAGAATAATGATGGTGCAGCCCCTTTCCTCATTGAGGGCGGGAGTATTGTCTTACAACCACCACGGTGAAAAAAATCACCAATGTCAATAAATTCAAACGGACGATCGCTAGAAGATTCAAAATCCAAAACTAATTCAACAGCGGTAGATAAACACTCGAAGAATACTGGATGAAGACGACGATCGCCGAAGAGTGAAGAAAGTACCTTGGCACTAGAGTAGTGTGTCATGGCGATACGAGAAATTCTCGATGCATCGTTAGCGGGACGATTGACGTGTGCTTTAACAGGGTGTCGCAGAACCAACTGCGCAATCAGTTGGCGAGGGGTCAAGGGGGGAGTCGCCCCCTTGGAGGGTTCGGGGCAGCGCCCCGAAACCTAATCGGTACGCACATTGACAAGTGGCTGCGAGGGTGATTTTGAGTAGGCGGCTGGATGCGAAGACCAAATGGTAGGCGAAGGTACCGACTGTGGCAAGTGGTGGCAGAGAGGGCAGGCAGGCAGCCGAGCATGCGGCGGGCGCGGACGGCTGAGTGCATGGTGGTGTGGCAGCCGAAGGCGCGGTGGGCGCGAGCAGCCGAGGGCGCTACGGGCACAGGCGGCCCAGGGCGCGGCAGGCGCAGGCAGCTTGGGGCGCAACAGGCGCGGGCCGCCGAGCGCGCGGCGAGCGCAGGCGGCTGGGAGCGCGGCGGGCGTGGGCAGCGGCCGTGACCACGCCGAGTGTGGACGGGCGGCCGTGTGCGCAGCGGGCACAAGAGGGCAAGTGGTCTTCTCGACGGTGGTGGCAGCGGCAAGAGGCAGCGGCGGCGGCTCGGCAGGGAAGATGGCTAGGGCAAGCTTCCTTTTAGAAGAAGAAACTTCAATTGCAAAAGAAATTCAGCAAGTGTTCAAGCAACTTTGGCCTATGTATAGGCCTTGGAGGAAAGACAAAGTAAGAGAAAATAGATGAAAATAGACGACGTATCGACTTGTCGTGTCAAAAGGCAGTCCTAGAGTTGGCGTTGATGACGTGTCATGACACAGGATGTCTCGTGTGGAGGTGGAGGCACGTCCCGTTCCAATGTGCAATCGTGGTCGCCACCATATATACTTATTTTATTTATTTAAAATAGTGTTGATTAGTTTTTTTATCATTTAGTTGATTTTTTCTTTATAAAATAGTTAAAAATCCAAAAATATATAAAATCACCTAAGAAAGTTATTTCTAAATATATTTGAATTACAATTTAATCTCTCATTACTTTCTCCTTGAGGATTCAACCCTTACTTACCCTATTCTAAGGAAAAGTTTAGAAATATTGTTGCATAAATCAGAGCCTTAAACGACTAATTTAACCCAAATTTTGATTTATCTGGCCATTCTAGCCATTAACTATTCTGATACCTATGCTTAGAAGATCAGATACAGATGGTTATTTGGACATGAGAAGGTATACTTAAAATTTAAGGGGATTTAAAAAATAGTCATTGAATTATAAGAAGCAGAAGGACCTAAATGAAACACAGCCATGCCAAACTTATAAACATATCCTCCTTCTATATTTCCTGTGCAGATTTTCTCCAGTCCCGATATGATTAGAGTGGAAAAATGATGATGGTGGATTGATAACAGGGATTATCAATATGAATGATGAGATTTTATTTGCCATGGCTTGTGTGTATACCTACAGATGATGTAAAAATCGACACCTCAACATGTCCCTATGGCGGATTCAAACCATGGATCCAATACACGTAAAGTTGATTTGATCATCATTTTTAAAGTGTCATTAATAAGTCATGGTGAAAACATAACGATCCATGCACGAGACAGATTTGATATATCAGGTTTTGGGACCATTGAAACAATAATAATATGAACCAAAGTTATTTTCATTTACTTGAATTAATATTCACAGATTTGTACTGATCAATTCATTGAAATGTGCCTTAAAATCACCAATAGACTGCCCTTAGTGTCTACTCTAATGATCAGAAGATAAAAATATTTATTGTATAAGTTCACATAGTGTTATTCTTTCTAGATAATTTCATGTTCTTGCAAGGCATCCTTTAAATATGAATATTTGGAATATACTTAGAGATCAGTGATCAACGTATGATGATCTCAACATAATTCACTAAGTCATCCATATGTTCAAGGGCCTCATTATAAATATCACTTATGTATAACAATGAATGAACATTGATTGTCTTGACAGAAACATCATATCCATCAACTGATGCACTAAACATATATACCCCAAGAAATATTAATAATCTTTGGTAGCTCACCATGGATCAAACTATTTCCAACAATGTGCTATTTAGCCTCTTTGATTGACAGTTCATTGTACTTTGTGTGGTAGACTGTAGCAAGTAAGAATATCACTATCCGCCATATAATATGTGGATTCCTCCATCTCTTTTCAAAAATTACAATATCGACCCTTTTAGTTATGTAGCCGCATATGTCAACGTATATTGTCCCTGACCTGTCCTTATAACATTGTAAATTTCCAAAATTAAAGATGTTGTACTTTACCCATAAGGAATGATTATTGATTTTTCAATGATTCAAATCAAATCCATTAGGTATGAATTTTATATATTTTTAATTAAATTTTTCTTATGTAATATAACTTTAGAAATATCCCCATGGTACAAATGATAAGTCTTAATGATTTATTTTAAGAGCAACTTTCATGTGAAGATAACGTTAAGAAAAGTCCAATGAATATACTACATTTACATTTGTTCCTGATGAAATCAATTTATTTCTCAATTAAACATCAAAGTGGTGTTCCAAATCCTCAGAGATTATCCAAATCTCTTTAAACACATGGAGTGTCCTGTATAATGCTAAGAACATAATAATCTTATTAAAATATTGCATGTCTGAAGAGAAACTTGAGGTTCACTGTACATATAGTTATCTTCTCAAGGAAATGAGTCACCATCTCTTTGGAGCTGCCAATGGGATTTTAGGATTTTTCCTTTAGAAAGTTCATCCTTCACAGTCTTGGTAGTGAAACCATGTTGATCTACTCTGAAAATGATGTGGATAACTGTTTTGACCTTTGTAGCTATTACCCCCATAAAGCTAATGCATTATGGTGAAATTTCAATGTTTTGATCCCATCTTCCTAGACATGACATTCAGTATAGTATTAGTTATTTGTCATTATCATAGGCATTGCGATGGGAAAGCTATTGAGCACAGCTTTGAATATGGATTCCAAAATTTGGCCAACCTATGGTACATGTTACTTTGTGGTGAACTATATGATGATGACCAATATCTTCTTTGCAACTAGTGGTAGTATCCTCTTGCAAATAAAAAATCTACTGTTCTCACTACACACACCTGAAAGGAATACCATAATTAGAAGAACATATATAAAATGGACACATGTTCAATGACTTTATTAACCTTAAGACTTTAGGTAATGCTCTACAGCAACTTAAGCCATGATATATGCCATGGTCTCACCATAATGTTGATACCAATAATGTTATTGTTTTACTCCAAAATATGTTCATCTAGTGTGCAATTACCCCCAAAATGCCACATTCATTTTTCCGTCCACATGTTTAAAATACACTCAAGACATCAAAGAGTTCACTATGTTGGCTTCTTTCCAATGTGCACGCAGCTTCATTGCTAGTGAATTAATGATCCCTGTGCTAGGAGTATCAAATTACCTCTACATGACAAATTGCATCAGTTCTGTTAAGGCATAATAGTTAAAAAGGATCCCTGAGGAGTCATTGAGAGAAATGCATCTTATGATCAGATACTGTGCTGCCCCATCACTCAAGTCCTTCGACTTTTGAATGTACTCAACTGTCAATCATGTATTTCCCTACGGGATACAAAGATTCTGGCTGGAAGTACGCTTTAGATTATCAAATAGCTTCTTATGCCTATGCTTGCAATGTTTCAAATAAATTGGTAATGTCCTCTTTTGATCACCTGATCATGATCTTTATACCTGTCGTGCTCTTACACTAGATAATCTTACATGCATATGAATAATTCCAAATAAGCTCAAGTATTAGAATATATGAGATATCAATGAATGGGGGCACATAAATGTTCCTCTGTCTCTGTCTCTGTCTCTGTCTATCTCTCTCTCTCTCTCTCTCTCTGTCTCTCTGTCTCTCTCTCTCTCTGTCTCTCTCTCTCTCTCTGTCTCTCTCTCTCTGTGTCTGTCTCTCTCTCTCTGTCTCTCTGTCTCTCTCTCTCTCTGTCTCTCTCTCTCTCTCTGTCTCTCTCTCTCTGTGTCTGTCTCTCTCTCTCTGTCTCTCTGTCTCTCTCTGTCTCTCAGTCTCCCTCTCTCTCTCTCTCTGTGTCTCTCTCAGTCTCTCTGTCTCTTCTTCTGTCTCTGTGTGACTCTCTCACTCTCTGTCACTCTATCTCTCTCTCCCTCTCCTTATAGTATCAACATTTCTTCATCTGCCAGTATTAGCATGGTGACCCATCTGTCAGCATAACATGTAAGAAAGTGAATATGGAAATTTAAAGAAATTTTGAAATAAATAAGGTGAAATGTTCTTACTACTTTTAAGAGGTAGATCATAAATAAATGAAATGTTCAAAAATGAAAATATAGTTGAAAAGTCCACAGTGATTGATTTATTTAATTAATATGTTGGAAAATTTAAATTAAATTCCCCTATTGGCACCCTACCTCTTAATGCCACCTCTCCTACCCGTTTTTCCCATGTTCCTCCTCCCAAATCACCCCTATGTACAGCCCCTTCACCCATTTTTCCCCAGACGCACAAAAACCTTAAAACCCTATGGAAAAATTAACAGTACAATGGATTGGAAGATTAAGGAGTGTTGCATCTCCATTTTAATTATATATTTTAAATATTCATTTTTTTGTCCGGGCGAAAAGAATTATCATGACACTTATTTGGTGAGTAGGATAAAATTGCTCATGAATAACAATGGTGATAACCGGGTATAAGTTCATGTACAGACTATGGAAACAAGTTAGTAAAATGTAAATATGCTCCAATATGGCTCATAATACCAAGGATGATCGTTTATGATAAAGGCCTTCAAAATGCAGCCAAAATACAAGTGTTAATTTTGTGTATGATTTTGTGTGTGCTGATTTTGACCAAATAATAAACAGATGCACACTAAATACTTGATCTCATAATATTTTTGAGTGACATTCATGGACATATTTAACATAAATTTTGAAGCAGATTGGATCACAATCTACCATAGATTAAATAAATTTTATCAACTTCAAGAACTCTCTGCAATGAAAACAACTGACTGAAAGCATCGGAAGAAGAGAATGTACGCCTCAAACACAAAGTCGAATGAAGGCAAGAGTAGCAAGGAAGTTCTATGATCACGTGATCCTTGATACCATGTCGCAAAGAGAAATACTGGAAATTAAATTGCTTCAAGAGTTAACTTCGTTAGTTCAAAGTCAAACATTGACACACACCGAGAATCTCAAACATGGAAATTAATATATCTTAGCGGATTTTCTTCTTATGTTCAATGCAGATAAATTTCATCGACAAGATGGGTCTGATTATCTTGAAGCTTTCATCCATGTTGTAAAAAGAATCACCACCAAATTAATGCTTTCTTCGGCGATTAGTTAACAGTGAAATATTCATATACTCGATTTATCCAATGCTTTTCTTCGTGGAGATTTCCTGGAATTCATCTCCATGGATAAAATTGAATAAATCTCTATTTTTTTTAGACAAGCTGTTTGTTTCAGTGTGATGATATTATTGAAAGAGTACTATGTTATAACCGTGTCTTTAGTCCGCATTTTCTTTATTGAATCCTGACCGATAATTGTGTGATCTCTGACAACTAGGCATGATCCTGGCGGCTTGGAGTGTGTTCTCATCCTATGTTTAATTTTGAGTGGTTGATGTTGGTTCCTATTTTATGTTTAATCCTGTCCAGTAGACGTGATAGAGATAGGAGATAATGGCTGCATTTTTTGCCCAATTAGTTTAGTCTTGGTTGACTTATATGACACCAAATTGGTCGAAAAAATTAAGTATTATTGTTATATTTTTGTTTACGTAGTAAAAGTGGGTCTTCCTTTGACGTACCTCGGTTAAGGCCTCTACAAGACAGTGAAGTGGGAGAAGCACATCCATCACGCTGGAAGCCAAGGCCTTTAACAACACCTGTCATCCCCAAGCTTCTGTCCAATATTTAAATACTTCTCTACGTTGCAGAATGAGATAGGTATCCGCTTCCCTCCCCTGCTCTTATTTTCTCCAGCAAACAGCAGACTGGAAGGTAAATGGGACGGATGACGCCTTTACTAGCAATCATCACCGGAACCTCTTGCCATGATTACCTCTGTCCTCCATCTCTATTTGGCAGTTGCCCGGACTCTGTCTCTCTCTCTCTTCCAATGCGGAGATGCTTAATAATGGAACCTCTGGCTTCACCGGTCTTTAATTATCTACCTCACCCAACCCTTTATCTATCTGCTTTCCTCTGCTGTACAGTCTTACAGATGGCCTCAGTCCGCAGTGCTCCTACCGGTGATCAGGCCCACGCAGGGCTGGCCTACCATGGTAGAGAAGACCGACGAGGCAGATAGATTGGCCGTGTCGGCCTGTTCTTGCCATCAACATCACGGCCCGCGAAGTAGCCTTCATTGTTGGTTCCCAGCCCCCGTGCTTGTGGTACTCATCTTCATGAGCCTGGAGGGCCGCTATTTAGCCTTCTCCTCCATAAAATATTCATTTACTAAATCTCTCACTCCTTGAGACAGGTCGGCATTCAATGGGTTGGACCGTTTCTTCTCCATTCAGACAATGACGCAGACAAGTCCACGATACGCGTGCAAGGTATTCGCTAGATTCCCTTTTTCTGCCTCGAAATGGCACAGTAACGTCGGGTATTACTTGAAACTCGAAAGAAATGAACCTATAGAGAGAGAGAGAGAGAGAGAGAGAGAGAGAGAGAGAGAGAGAGAGAGAGAGAGAGAGAGAGGATTGCAAGTGGTCGTTATAGATCATTATCCTGACGTTACACGTTGATGTATTTTTAGAGTTAAGTATGGTATAAATAGATTTAATCCAATTTTAGATGCTATCCTGACCGCTAGACTATTCTAATTTTTTGTTTAACCATATTCTGGATGGCTCGTTGTCACCACACACCCGGTCATCAGACCAATCTCTTAGTTTTTTCTCGTTGAATTTTGCCAATGAATATCATATTTGTCCATCGACGTATGGAAGCCGATGCAATCGACCACGGCTTCACCAACATTTCCTGTGCTGATACTGACATCTCTCGAGGTTCATCTCGCCAAGTCTTCCTGAGGACCAGGGCATCAACCTTAAGGTCTCTTTGAAAGATCTGTGACTTTTTGATGGAACGATACAATGATGACATCTTTCTCCTAAATTTCTGCATCTATAAGCGTTTTAAGGAGCTTCGCTCAGTCGATAATAATAGTGCCGAAGGAATGACACAAGCTCTACACCTTCTTGCTCGGAGAAGTCTCCTCGTGTTCTTAATGGAATAGCCATAATAGAACTTGGACGAGAGATACTGAGGGGTCCGATCAGTTGTAGAAGAGCAGTGATTACTGTCCCTGTAGCCCCTTACAATAAAGTCTTCGCACCCTCCCTCCTGTCTACTACAATGCAAAAGAGATAAAGTTAAAACAGAGTTAGTATAATTTCTACGTTTTCATATGGCCCTTGCTTATTCCTCAATTTACGGATGAGAAGACCACTACTGCAAGGTCTTCTATCCTCTGATCTATCTTCTATCTACGCGTTTTAGAGTAGATACTATTGTCTCTCTCCACGTTGGTGACAACGATGTGTGGTATAGAATATACTATCCTGGCCCATGCATTCACTCCGTCGAGCGGACAGATTGACCGCGATGCTTAAAGTTTCAAGGTCGACGTAACGTCTTACAACTCTTCAACCGTTCTTCTTTATTTTCTGGCATATCCCAGATCGTGCAAAAAAAAAATCAAAGGAATGTTTCATGTGTTTTCTCTCTGTATTTCTCATTTTTCGTTTTGCAATACAAATACTATTGTTTCAATGAAAAGTAGCTATGCGGATACTAGTTCCACAATTTATTTTTACAAATACAAACATAACTCTCCCCCAAAAATGTTTTGCAAATTGTTCTGCAATAGAAAGACAACGATGTCGGACTCATCTTGCGCCACAGGTCTCGCCCACTACGATTTATTTGCATCAAAACAAAGGTCAACTAATTCTGCGTAACTCCACAAGTCTAGGATATATTTTTCTGAATGTTCCTCTTTATCTTCTAGTTGTCGATCTCTATAAATCTATCCCTCTTTCTCGTTTTTGTTCAGCGTGCAACGTTTAAGTCGCCTATGCGCGTGCGAAAGGGGTTATATGTGTTCACAGCTCACCATTGTTGAGAAGGCGCACCGGAACATGAAATGGATGGTTGCTCTTTGAGTCTCTTTAGCAGGGGATGGGTTTGTCTAGTGCAAGAAACTAAGTGAGTTGATCGACTTAAAGCAAAGGGGAGACAAGAGACTGCATGATTACCACACAAAATTAAAGTTTCTTTTTTACCACTTGTTCGTCTACAAATAATAATCATATACACACTGCATTAGGTAGGTTATTGAAGCCCCATGGACCACTCTTTCTGTACATTAATCTATACTACTATTGTGTTTGTCAGAATTCAAAGTACAGACGGTAACAGAGGCAAAACGGAAAGAGGGAGAAATTGAAGGAGATCCAGCAAATTCACTGCAGTCCCTCTCTCTCTCTCCTTCCATCCTCTCTCTCTCTGTCAATTTATCTATCTAGCTCATCAGCTCCATAAAGGTTCCTAGTCCCCTACATATTTGTATCCTTCATAGGCATTCGTCCCTTGTGCCCCATCGTCCCCGGCGTCAACGATGTCGTTGGCGGTCGTGCCTTCAGAACACATCTGCTATGTCCACTGCAACTTCTGCAACACAGTCTTGGCGGTAATTCTTCACAGCTTCATACCTTTATTCTCGTCATACGCGCCCTCTCATTCGGCTCTTCTTTGCCAAACACACTATCCATAAAAGATTGCCCACAATCCGTTTTTTCGATGATGGATTCATCGTCTATTCGAATTTCTTTCGTTCTAGTGGATACCTAGAGAGCGTCTCTGATCATCCTGTGGTATATCACAATGATGAAGTTGTGGTATCTTACGGCTGTCCCAAGAAGAAGTGTAAGGTGCAAAATTTAATATTATGTAAACTTCAATGGATGGAATTCCTTTAAGATTATGTTCGAGGCGATTTCCCTTATTGTCTGCTATATCCAAAAGAGTCGCAGAGAATAAAATCCCAATCGCTCGTTAGTTTCGAAAAACAAATCAAAGTTAAACTCCTTGAGATTCTTGTAGAAGTACATTATACGTAAGCGCTCAAATGGACGGACAACGAAGGAGCTTTTTTCAATAACTGCAATTGGGTTATCCTAATGGATGAGTTTCACAACGGTATGAAGGAAAAGTTCACTCCAAATCGTTCAATTACTGATAAGTTTGAACAGTTGGGACAGCTTAAGTCCGAAATTCCTGTTTCTGATAGCGCCGTAGAATCTTTTCATAATCTTCGCACGACCTGATCAAGAATTTCGCCTCATCTCTCCTCCATCTTTTTTTCCGTTGAAAGCGAAACGTCGTTATCTGACTCTAGCTTCCCATTCTTTAACGAATGGAGCTGACAATAAGATCATGAAGATAAAGCGCGATTTCGATTTTCGATGTCGAAGGATGATCATAAATGCCAAAAAAATTTTCCCCCGTCCCTATCTTTCCTCGTTCCAATCAATGCTGAATTCTGGGTCGACCTCTGGTCCAAATTGTACATGTCGGTGAGAGTCGCTGATGCTTGGAGAAGCTGTAAATTAAGATAACATCTTTGAGGGGACTTTGTGCACGAGTGACCTTCTTTTCAGCTGCTGGATCTCCCTTCTAAATGACCAGAACGGGACACGCGCGTTAATATGTTTTAGCAAGTTTTCACCGCAGTAAAAAGAAAGAAATCCCCGTAGGATAGTATAGGATTAATTTCGATGTTTGATGGACTCATTTAAAAGTAGATTAGTCTCTGTCGTGCTCACGGCAGAAATGATAAACAGTGACTAAAATTTCTTCTGATGTGAATAATCATAAATTTTGAGGGTGGGAGGACTACTAATGGAATGAAAAGACAGTATCAGCAGCCAGACGCCCGGATAACCAGTATTTTTCATGCACGATAAAAGAAGCAGTCTTTTGAGCATCGAATCTTCTCCTACCGCTCAACTTTCTCGTTCCCTCATTTCATCTTTCCCTTTATTTGTTCATTTCTATGCTGAGATCTCAAAAGTATAAATGCTAGTTTTTGTCTCCATGTTGTCTTTTCATGTCTACTTATCGGTGATGGTTTTAACTGCCCAAGCGAGATAAAGGATTCAATATATTTAGCCATTTATTTCTTTAAAATCAGGTTAGCGTACCCCTCACCAGCACGCTCAGCTTTGTCACCGTCAGATGTGGGCACTGCGCCAGCCTCCTCTCCGTTAATTTGGGAGTATTGCTTCTGACTTCTGATTCAACCGATTTTTACTTTTACAGCAAAGTAATACTCCACAATATACCTTGCGGATGTGAGTCAACGAATCCAACAACGAAGAATGCAATACCTAATCGTTCATGTCAACCCAGATCGCCGTTAGGCAATAGAAACAAATATTAGGCGACCATCATAGTGGCTGAAACGAAAATGGTAAACTATAACAGCTGCACTTTGAGAATTTTAACTGAAAATATTCATCGAGGTTGTGCGGATCGGAGGATGTATCAGTGGATTCTATGAATTTTTCGCCGGAGGCCTGATCTATTTGAATGCCGCATTACTGAAATGGGAGAAAATTCACAATTACGTAGTCTTTTCTCCTGCCTTGTCGGCAATAGTTTTGTCGTATTTTTTCAACGTATACCGTAACTGGTCATTGCAGGGAAACCATCTCCGATCCATTGGCTCAGGTAATGTTACTGGCTCTTCCTCGAGTGGTGCCAGCTTACGGAGCAAAAGCTCAGCGGACAACGATCCCCAGCCGTTTTTAATGAGACATGGTATGTCGATTTAGATCATAAAATTGATATGAAACTTCTACAATCTTAATTTTGTTTTCAGATACATATATATGTTTTTGATTAATTATTGGTCTTATTTATTGAACCGAATTTCCAACTTTCGTTTATTTGTTCATGTTTGACAAGTGCATGAGCCCCAGAAGTATTAACGATTAATTGAATTTTCATTTTTTTCACAGTTTCAGGGAAGAGACAAAGAGTTCCCTCATTCTACAATAGGTTCATAAAGTGAGTGCTCAGAAAGTTAATTGTATGTTTAATTTTCTCCATAGCTTTCGTGAGATGTCTTATTGTATTCAAAAAACTAAATATTTTTCCTCTACGTTGTATGATGGAAGAGAGGAGATTGCTCGAATAAAACAAAAAAATCCAGCTATAAGTCATAAGGAGGCCTTCAGCGCCGCAGCCAAAAATGTAAGTTGTCTACCGACTTTCCTTATATTATCACTATATGCATGGTATTTTTAACTAACTTTCACTTTAAAATATACACAACTAAAACACGTCTCCATGATGTCCAAGTTCTCCAACATATTTACCCTACACTTAAAAGTCTATATATATTCGTGCTCTTTTCAAAACATCAATAAAATGTTATTAAAGTTCTCCAGAAACCAGTTGAATTGCACAATATACAATTATTTCTAATTTCACCCTTTTAGTTGTTTTAATTAATGAAAATCACATTTCGTGGATTTTTTTATCAGGGAGAACGGATTCAAAAGTGCACACACAAGAGCACAGATTATTATATTTTAAGATTTAACATTAAACCATCACCATATCACTGAAATCTCTTGATCAATAATTTCTGCTACAGCTCCATTTAGATTTTACTCTCATTTGAAATTGTAACAAGGGACAGAAAAGAATGAATATGAGATTCTAGGTTGCACCTCCAAGGATTGGGATCCATCATGGTCATCAATCCATCTATCATGTATTTTTGATAAAATAAAAATAAGAAATCTAAATATGGATTCACTGTATTGATTACAACCGTCTTATCTTATTCTATAATTGATTATTATGAATACAAATTGATAATTCGCCTTCTATTTTTAATATTATTTTTCAAATCATATGACAATCACATTCATGTTTGTGTTTTAAAATAATGTGTTGACATGTTTCATTAAAATGTTTAGTTTTATCTTAAGAAAAAGGTAAAATAAACTTTACGATATAAGAAAAAGGTTAAATAAACCTTATCATTGAAATTTAATTGTATATCTTTCTTACAGCACAAACTTGAAACAGCATTTGTATGGTGTTTCACTTCATTTTCCTGTAGTAAGGTTCCATTTGATTTTCATACATATGATCATCTTATTACATCAACACAAATATTTACAATATTTAAGTGTGTCATTTCGAAGAATGAACACTTTTTTACAATCCTCAATAAACTTGAAGAAAAAGTCCGTTCATTTTAGTTATGATATTATTTGTATTATATGTCAATAAGTTTACTGATCCATCCGCATATCATTCTACTTTTAATATTTTGTTTAAAACATTTTAAAACCTTCATGAATCTAGTGACATACATCTATTTATACAGTTTTATATCCATTGTTATCGACTCTAGTAATGAACTTTTGAGATCATGTCAGGATTATAGCCTCAGTTTGACTTTGAAGGTAGAAGACAGAATTCATTTAGAAGTTTACCTTATAAAGACTAAAGTATCCTTCTTTCAGAATTATTAAATGGATCATGTATTATCCCACTTATGTTTATATTAATAACTTTATTAAATATTCTTATTTCATTTTTAAATTTAATTGGAGGAAATACCATTAGGTATCTCCCTATAAATACTTCAAAACTTTAACCTAGATCGTCTCATATCCTGAAATTTCTTCTGTTAATATATCTAAGTCTTTCTTGTCTTGGTATCATTTCATTGTTCACTAAAAATTATTTTTTTGCTGAATATACATTTTGCCCTATGTCTGGTCATTATGTAGGTTACTTTTGTAATACCAAGATGGTAGATACTAAAAAACCATTTTCTATTATGTCATTAGAGAAAAAATTAAAGATGGATGTCATAAAAATTATAAGCTATTTTATCAAGAGAAAAAATGGGTACTTGTCTACTGACTGGCAGTGATAATCCATAGTCTCATTATTTATTATCGTAATGCGCACATTGTTGGTAAGGCAGAGGCCTTTAAAAATTATAAGTTATTTTCAGGATAACAAATAAGTATTGCAATGGGAATTTGAGATGAGTAACTTAGTATTTTTGTAATTTTATTTGTTCACGTACATGTACAACCTAAATATATAGAATAAGACAAATTTACATTGCAGAATATTATAACATGCTTTAAATGGCTTCATGTGGAAACAATTTTGAGTTGATCATATACGTGTTTCCAGATTATATTTCAGAACAAGGTGTGACAACACCTTTGAAGAATATATATGGACATTGTTTCAGGACAATGCCCAAAGCTTTGACATGCTGAGATTAAACCTTACATTTTTCCCATTATCATTTATGATATTTGTATGGATGATCTAAAGGTGTTCTTATTTTTCACATATCTAGTTTCATGTTATTATACGGGATTTTGAAATTTTGAAACCATCACATAACAGCTTGAAATACATTCTTCACACAACATATATACTTACAGTGCTGTATTCCTGTAATTTTGAGTTGATTAGGTTTCATAAAGACCAATATGAAAGAACAATTTGGGAGAACAAATTTATTTAGAAGTAGGTTGAAAAAATGTGAACATTTGCCATTTATTTATAAATGTTTCTGCACATTAAATTTTGGTTGACTTGGGAACATATTAAATTTTGTGCTTGTGTGCAGTGGGCTCATCTTCCACATCTTCAGTGTGGATCCGACTACCAACTTGAGAAAAGATTAAAACTTGACGACAGCAGTGCATCCCGGCCAGTTCCCAAAGTCTAATGCATCTTCCATCATGTTCTCTTTTATTTTCCAATAAATAATTTCATAATTTGTTTAATGCCAATGTTAGTTCACATTTCTCTCTCATGTGCATAATTTGGGTGACAGAATTGAGGAATAATTGTAAAGAAAACAGGAAGATGGCAGAGGACAGAAGATTATCAAAAGCATATTGACTTTTCAACTAACCATCTTTTTTTAGTTTTTTATATATTCAACTGAAAAGTTAAATTAGTTTCCCCAGTAAACAACATCAATATAAGTGCTTCACATCTGTTTTGGGGGACTCAATTAATAGTTATGATATATTTTTTACATTGGGTGCTAAGATGAGAATAAATGTAGGGTATTGGAGGGAGGAGGTTATGTAATTTTGATGTGCACTGAACATATGGAAAAAATAGTAAACTAAATATGAAATGTTTTCCCTCGCCATTCTCCTTTGTCTAATGTCTCTAACCTTCCACCTCAATCTATTTTGATATCTTCTCCTGGGAATGGATGGAATAAATAATTTATTTAAAATAGTTTCAACCTCTTCCTTATCTCCCTTTATCTCTCTCTTTCGCCGCCAAACTCTTCCCCACCTTCAACTCATCGGAGTCAGGGGAGTAGCGATAATCGTTCCTGAACTTTCTCATTCAAATGAAGGCAGATCTTGTGAATTTTTTGACCCAATCTGGCTGAGAATCAGCTGGGTACAATTTCATATGAGTCAACTTAGTGAGTTTATAGTACACATTTTTTATGAGTCAACTTTGATATTGGATTCTGATTTGAGTATCCTCGATCAGCCTATCTGACTTATCATCAATTTTCGCTCATTTTTCCTTTGATTTATGGTTTAAAAAATTCCATAAACTTCTTCTAAATATATATATGTAATGATCTTTATATTATTATATTAAGATAATCTACTCCCTTGCCGTCTCTTAATATATATAATCAACTCTTAACCCCCTTTATTGTCCTCTAAAATGGTCCATCTCTCTATCTAATATCTTATATCGTCTTAGAAACTAAAATACATTTATCTAGATCTGAAACTTCATTCATGTATACAATAGACCTTCATGTATACAATATACTTATTATCTATCTTATTCAAATTCATTTTCCTCTCCACTCTTCGTCTTATATTGTATTGAATAAAAGATATGAATTCACTCTCCCCCAACAACTTAATCTTGCTTTAATTACTATACCTAAATCTCTTATCATACATATAGCCTATATTTAAATTAAGATAAAATGGACATCATCTATTAATCTTTCTCACTTTTCTCTTTCTGGCATATTACTTTTATAAATAATAAAATTGAAAAATAACTTTTCCACAACCGATATTAATATCTTCCTCTATTATAATAAAATAAATATATTTTATCATACAATATATATTTTTTACATCTAATTTCAAAATAATAATAGTATATTATATTATATACATATTACTTCTAATTCTCTCTCATTCTTCCTTATTCTACTTATTATTAATCATCACTATATCATCGTAATTTCTACCTACCTTTTCATTACTCTATTTATTACTGCTTTATCCCTTGTCCTATTATATTATATAATTGATTCCTCTTATTTTCCATAATATTATCTTATTCTCTCGAATTTTTATTCAAACATTAGATTAATTTATAGAGATCACACCCTCAGAAGATTTATCCACTTAAAATGATTTTCACCATTAGACATGGCTGAGTGAGTTTAGACAATCATATATTTTATGAGGTGAAAAGCAAAAGATTAATGAGGTTAGCTTGAAAAGAAGTTTATTTCATAAACCATGATTTCACCAGGATTTAGGAGCTTCAAGAAATTTTAAAATATTATAAATTTAAAGTAAAGAAAATAATGCATTTTAAATTTGATATTCCTGTAGTCGCGCACTTCTTTCCCCAGATTTTCTCCCTTCAATTCCTGAAGTAACGCTTCTCGTGAACTCATTCCTTCAAAACCCTCATCTCTTGTAAATGCTCATAAACTTGTGTCTCATTCATACACTCTTAAAGTCAAATGCCACATCATCAAGTGTTGATACATCATTGATGAATCGTTATTGGCTTCACTCCTAAATGTGTATAAATGTGAGCCTAAAATCTTTGTATATTTTTCATTTTCATATTGTGAATTAACAGCATAAATGATGAAAAAATATGCGGCATCCTAGCCAATCACATAGTCCATATCTTAGTTAATTGTCATTAACATGAATGCATGATCAAACTTTATGAATTGTGATGAGATCATAATACAAAGTCAGTAGATTTTTTTAAGCAAGTGTTCTAAATATTCAAAGGATACTCAAGCTGAACATCAAGATATATATATATATATATATATATATATATATATATATATATATATATATATATATAAACACTATGTAGTACCACTCATATGATGAGTATAGCTGATCACGTAGCCATTAATGTAGAGATACCATGGAATAATAGTGGTGTTCTAAGTTCATTGATACGATACATTTGAAATCATAAATGATATTATACTAAAATGTTAAACAGGCAATTCATGTCACAATTGTGTAAGTGATTCTTTGACCTAAAATACCAAACACATCTTTTGAATAAAAAAATTTGATTTGGCTGTGACCTACATGTCTCTAACTATGGAATCACAGTCTTAGCTACAATGCAGTAAAAATTATATAATATGATTGATTTATCAAGATGAGATCGGTTGCCCTTGATAAGAGAGGAGATAACTCAAGAAAGAAGATGCTCAAGTTACGCGCTGGCTTGAGATCGCTCAGGTTACACGCTGGCATATTGGTCGAGGAGAGATTAGCACCTGGTTTGATACCTGGTATGCTGACGAGCTGTTTGCTCGCCACCCACAGTTTGTACCACAGCGAGTGCGACTCACAGTTGCCCAACTGCTTCTGGGCAACACACAACACCTATGGGAGCAGCATGGGCTCCCTTCCGCCACGTTATCCGAGGTCCAGACTACCCCAATCGGGTCGACTCTGGACTATGTCATTTGGACGCTCACACTCGATGGTGAGAAATCCCCCATCAACCACTGGGGTCGCTGCATATGGCATCCGGCGATCCTTACTCGCGTCTCCTTTTTCCTTTGGAGACTCTTACATCGTGGCCTTCCGACCGATGATCGAGTGATCTGTATAGGTCACACTCTCAGCTCTCGTCGCCACTGTTGTCCCACATCCCCACACACTAAGACCATGGCACATATTTTTTTCCATAGTGAGACAACCTTAGACTGTTGGCACCAAATCACACATCATTGGCGCCCAATCCTTCATACTCCACTAACCCCGTTCGAGTGTTTTGGCATGTTGTTTCTCTCGCCAACATGCTCGAAGTGGAGCCCCATCCTACACATCACCATAGCTTATTTACTATGGGAGATATGGAAAGGGCAAAATTCTTCTCGTTGTAACGTGGATATCATGCGGCGCATCAAGTTATGGATACGGCGCATCCATCATCTCATTCCTCCCCGCGCGTGCAACTCCGCACCCTTGTGCAACTTCCTTCGCTCCTAGGGCATTCCGGTGAACCCTACCACTATCTGCATTCAGCTAAAGGTTGTCCGTTGGTACCCACCTCCAATCGGCATCCTCAAATTGAATGTGGATGGCACAGCTAAAGGGAACTCGGGGCTAGCAAGGGGGGGGGGGTATCCTTCGCGATCATACAGGGAGTATGCTCTTTGCTTTTTCCTCTTTCTATGGCATCCAAACTAATACAGTAGCCGAAGCTATGACGATACGTGATGGTTTACTCCTCTACGAGGAATGAAACCTTCATAATATCGTCATACAATCAGACTCACAAGTGTTAGTAGACATTTTTCGTGCAGGTACATGCTCCCAGTGGAGACTACACCATGTATGGCAGGACATCATGTGGTGTAGACCTCGCACAATTAGCGTACGTCATCAATTGCGAGAAGGCAACTAGACAACAGATGCCCTCGCCAACCACGCGGTACACACACGCACCTCTTCTTCCCTTTTTCTTTCTTGGCAGGCGCTCCCTTCGACAGCTGGAGGCTGCTATAGCGTCGACTGTCTCGGCTTGGCAATTCTCCATACGCATCGCATACTCTCGCCACCAGGCCCGCGGGATTGACAGATTGCGTGGAACACTCGAGGTGGGAGTGCCCATCCTTCCGCCTAATCCGAAGCCGTATCATCTCAAGCTAGCGGGGTGGACTACGCCCACCTCGAATGGAGCCTTGCCACGCACCTCATTATTGCCACTGGTCGGAGGTGAGGACAGCTCCCACAATGCTCCATCATCATCACTAGGGACGCTCCGGCGAGATGTCGATGCGAGCAATTCTCTGAGCACCTGCCAGCTATCACTTATGTATCTTTTTCTTCTCTACACATGGGCATGGACGAGTGGGATCCAAGTGTAATTGGGATATTTATACTCGCTTCACACCTATAAACGTTGATAAAAACTTCACTTTATAAATAAAATCTCCCTGGGTGGCGTCTTTGTTGTTCAAAAAGAAGAGTTTCATTTTTATAATTTTCTAATCGTTCCAAATTCTCAGAAGTCGCCTTAATCAAATTTTGTTTTTCTCGTTCTATCTCAGAGTATCCATTGACTCGATAGTCATTGGCTTCCGTTTCCACTTTACGTAAGCGTGCCCAGGCTTTTTCAAGCTGTTCAATAGCTGCTTGACGTAACTCTTCTGAATTTCGAATAGTACTCAAGATCCTCTGTTTTCGATTATCTAATAAATCATTTAATGAAAGTAGATTATGTTAACATTAATTTCATAACTTACATTATCTCTTCCCGAACCAAACATGAACCTTTCAATTCATTTGGCTCTCACGCTTCATTTTTGAATTTATGGGACTTCCATATATTTAAATGTAATGAGCCTACCCTCTTTTTTATTTCTGTTCGGATTGAAAGATATCAAAAATTATCTTATCCAAGACCAGACTCTTTTTGGAGGACTCTTCTGACTAGACAAGAAATCTTTAATAGTCGGCAAAGTTGTTTTTTTATTCTATTGATTTTTTTTATTCTATTGATATTATTTTGAATAATTATTAAATTAATTATAATGAGGTTTAGTTTTTTACTTTTATTGATTCAATCAATATCGCTGTCACTATTCAATCCAAAAATAAGTAGTCTATACATAGGTTGTCGATTCAGCATAGCATTAATTAGATAAAAAGGAGGTGACTTTTTATCTAAATGGTTCAATAAATTTTTTTTTATCGATATGAGTGTTCTATATCGGATAAATTATCAACTATGTATTTTTTTGAAACCATCTTAGTAATAACATAGTGGTAGAAAGAATACCATGTTTAGTATGCTTGGACTTCAAGCAGTTTAGCTTTAACCATGTTAATCGTCTCACATTATTGGTTGATAGAGAATCAAAGTCAATTTACCAATGAATCACGAAATGCTATGGTTCTTACATATGATTTCTGAATTTATTCAGAAGTAATTCGTCGAGATCATGCACATTTTTGATCCTATTTTATTAAAAAAATAAATAAAGTGCAGTTGGTTAGATCCAACTTTTTTTTTGAAATACACAACTCGCACACACTCCCTTTCCAAAATAAAAGAGTACACCAATTACTACGCTTAGATTTATTGGATTTGTTGCAAAAATATCGGTATTAAACCCAAAACCTCCGGCGGATGGCCAGTGGCCCAAGGAAACAAAAGAATCAGTGACATTTTTCATATACTCTCCTCTTATAGATAGGACTAACAAAGAACAGAGTTCTTGTTGTATTACTCCCCCCCCTTTGCTTTGGTTGATTTCTTTTTTTATGGGATTTTTTTTTAATAGATTAATTTAATTGATAACTTTTTAATTTTTTCTTTTATAAATAATAAATTAAAAATGACAATTACAAGAATATACTTATTGGGTTAGGTCTTGGGTATTTTGTCAATTGATAAATACCTTGTTTGTTGCGTTGGAACGCATACTAAAAAAGGTTTCCATTAGACTACGAACTAAAAACGGGAAGGAAGAAAGCGAGAGGATCTGCTAATTACTAATCCTAAAATCAGTCCTTCCCGGAGGTATTCTCTCAACGAATAAGTAATTGTTATAGTGCAATTTAGAGCTAATTCGAATAAGCAAAAAGCTAGTATAAGTCAAAAAACACTATTACGTACTATTTTATTCGAGAATTAAACAAATGGATTAGCAAATAAAAGTGCTAACGCCACAACTAGTCCATAAATTGTTAAAGCTTCCATAAAAGCCAAACTTAACAATAAAGTACCTCGTATTTTACCTTCTGCTTCTGGCTGTCTCGCAATACCTTCTACAGCCTGACCCGCTGCAGTACCTTGACCAACTCCAGGTCCAATAGAAGCAAGTCCTACAGCCAATCCAGCAGCAATAACAGAAGCGGCAGAAATCAGTGGATTCATGATAAGCTAAGCTCCTCGCAAAAAAAAAAAGAAATGGTTAATGATACAATCAAGGAATACATCAGCAGAAAGACATTAAAATATCGCTTTTTGTTGTTATCTGTGATAGAGTTTTTTTGTTTTAGATAAATCTCTATGCATAGCATCTTATTCTAGTTATTACATTTGTTTATTCTAAAACCTTTTTTGATCCAATCAGTCAGTCTTCACTCTTCGACTTCCTTAAGTTCAGAGTTGATCTGGTTATTTGTTCAATCCCCAATTACAGAAAAAACGAAGAACTTTCTAGTTTAATCCCATTTAAGTGCAGTGAGCAACCAAAAATATATAAGACCCTCACTATAACTAGTTAATTTATAATATGACATATACATTTGTTTCTTCTATAACGTAAACCGCTTATTGAAAATAATTATAGAATACGTTTTTTGAACCATTGACGAAGGCTCGTTATAGTGATTTGACTTTTTATATTTATAAGATAAGTTAGTTTTTTATATTTATAAGATAAGTGAGTTTTTTTAGCTTTACGTGGGACAAAGATAACAATTTATAGTGAACTAAACTCAAAAATAATAATATTAATTTAAAAAAAATAAAATACACTATAAATACAATCAAATTTTATAAAAGGAAGAAGTATATAATCTAGACTCGAAGAGAAATAAATAAAAATCTTAGGAAAAATCCTAAGATTATTTTATTTAAATTTCAATGATATAGTATAGCTTTCTTTACTGCTAGGATTCTCTACCTTACCTTATCTATATAAGTAAATTTATATAATCGATTAGAATTCCTATAAAATCGATTACATAAAAAGGAACTTTCTAAAAAAAACCGACTCTTTGTCAACTGGGCTAAGGGTGAGAAAAAACTATCAAAAATTATTTAATGGTGACCCTCCATAGATTCACCTATATAAGCTGCGGCTAAAGTTGCAAAAATAAGAGCTTGAATACCGCTTGTGAATAACCCAAGAAACATAACAGGTATAGGAACTACTAAAGGTACTAAAGAAACAAGAACAACAACGACTAATTCATCAGCCAATATATTTCCGAAAAGTCGAAAACTAAGTGATAACGGTTTTGTGAAATCTTCTAGGATGTTAATTGGTAAAAGTATTGGAGTTGGTTGAATGTATTTACCAAAATAACTCAAACCTTTTTTGCTAAGACCGCATAAAAATAGGCGACAGAGGTCAGTAAAGCTAAAGCAACTGTAGTGTTTATATCATTGGTGGCGCCGCTAATGCCCCAGGAGGTAACTCTATAATTTTCCAAGGTAAAAGAGCACCTGACCCGTTAGAAACAAACATAAATAAGAACATAGTTCCAATAAAGGGAACCCAAGGACCATAGTCTTCTCCAATCTGAGTTTTACTCAAGTCTCGAATGAATTCAAGGAGATATTCAAGAAATTCTGACCGTCAGCCGAACGGTTTGTGGATTCGAACAGCTAAGGTAACTGAACGTAATAAGATAGCAATTACGACCCAAGAAGTAATAAGAACTTGGGCATGGACTTGTAACGCGTCTATTTGCCAATATAAATGTTGGCCTACTTCTACACCCGATATATCATATAACCCTTTGAGTGTGTTAATGGAACATGGTATAACATTCATATTGTCCTCTGACAGAAATCTAACTTAAAAAAAGAATTATTTTGATTTGATTCAACCATCTCTTTCTCAACTGACCCATTTTAATCATAAGTGGTCTATTTAGGATACTAAGTACTTAATAATATCCCAAGTCCGACTATTTTCGTTTTTAGTTTTTATGAAATACAGGAATAGTAACCGATCCAATAAATCAAATATCTATATAGAGTTTATCGAAGTAATTGACTTATCTTATTATTAATAATAATCAATGATTTCTTATATAGCTAGAACGCCCTTCAATGATTGCAGAGACTAATTTGTTAAGAATCAATCGGATTGATGGGATAGCATTGTCGTTAGCTGGAATCGAAATATCTGCAAGATCTGGGTCACAATTTGTATCAATTAAACAAATCGAAATACCCAAAATGACACATTCTCGGAGAGCCGTATATTCTTCTTGCTGATCAACAATAATTACAATATCAGGTAACCCTGTCATATATTTGATCCCACCCAGATATGTTTGCAGCGTAGATAATTGTCTCTTCAACATTGCTGCATCCCTTTTTGGGAGACTGTTCAGTTTTCCCAGCCTTTGTTCCGCTCTTAAATCCCTGAACTTTTGAAGTCTCGTTTAAGTAGTGGACCAATTCGTTAGCATACCACCAAGCCATTTTTTATTAACAAAATGGCAACGAGCCTTTATTGCAGCGGATGCTACTAAATCAGCTGCTTTATTTTTTGTGCCAACGATCAAAAATTGTTTTCCTTTACTTGCTGCATCAAAAACTAAATCACAGGCTTCTGATAAAAAACGCGCAGTTCTCGTAAGATTTATAATATGAATACCTTTACGTTTTGCGGATATGAAAGGTGCCATTCTAGGATTCCATTTCCTAGTCCCATGACCAAAATGAACTCCTGCTTCCAGCATTTCTTCCAAATGGATGTTCCAATATCTTCTTGTCATTTTTCCCCACACTTGCTTCCTCTTTCTTAAAAAAAACTAAAGAGACGAGGTATGTAAAATAAATAATTGTTCCGATGGAACTTTATACGGAAGATTGACCCTTGATATACGCTCCAAAACGGATGGATCGGTCTACGAGCAAAACCCCAGGGTTGGCCGTACCCGGCACCTTTTTTTTTGCCAAAAAAAAGAAAGAAAGAAGATGCAATTAAGTCCTCAACCAAGGTACTGCAATACTTGTGATGATTTTTAAACTCATTAGTACTAACTAGGATGGCAATCTTGACAAGCTTCTATATGTATCTACATGATTATTGGCATGTTGAATCCCACCTTTCATCTTGAAAGGCCTTTATATGCATCCACATGATTGTTGGCATGTCAAATCTCTTACTTCATCGTGTTCGTGGCCCGCTTGCACCCCATCATTGTTATGTTGTTTGGATCGCATCGCCAGTGAAGAGGAGCCAAGTGGAGAAAGGAGAAGAAGGAAAGACATTCTAATTTCTATCCTAGATTAATTTTGTCCCATGGCTTGCCATTTATGAAAATCCCTAAACTATAAGAACAACTTCCAACATCCAAAAAGACTATTAACATGTGACCCTATCGGGCCACATATCCATCTCTTAACAACTCAAATGGCCCAATAAACTATACTAGCCTTCCAAATTTATTATATATATCATCATATAAGTTAATCAATTCACTTTATTGGTAGATCGAGTTTCCAACTCATAAGGTGCAAAGCTACATATCCTCTAGAAGATACAAAGGATGTATTGGTTCATTCGTGGAACCTTTATAGCATTAGTTTGAGTGAATGTATAGTCCATCATCTATTTTAAGCTCCCAGGAAAATGTAGTGTATGGTAAACCATCAACCCTAATCAATAATCCGAGTTAGTGCTGATGTAATTCAAAAGTATTAGATAACTCTTCTATGATATTCCAATGCCTTCACGAAGGATTTCATTGCATCATATTCTTTGGGTTGTTTCCTTTAATATCAATGGCAGACGATCCTATGTTGACTATTGAAACAACTTTGTGAACTTATTCCTGTTCCTAAACTAAAAATGTTTAGAATTTCTTGATTATGAATTCATAGGTAATAGTCAGATCCCTCTACAAGACGTCTTTGGTGTCTCCGATCTAAGGACTAATTACACAATTGTGATATGAATTAACATGATTCAAAGTTTTGGATAATAGCATTTAGGGATTCATATGAACCGATTCATTTAACTCTTTCTACCAAAGAACATGCACTATCTAATCATATTATTTCCACACTAATGGCTATGAGATCGACTATATTCATCATATGACTGAAACTAGATAGTATTGTTATATATCGATATTTAAATAATCTTATTGAGTATCCTTAGATATGAATATTTAGAACATTTTTTTCAAAACTAGTGATCTCCATATTATGATGTCATGTATTCATGCACTTCATTATAAGCATCACATGTGCCATGCAAATGAATATATACATATTTTTCTGTTGATTGAGATATGCAATGTGGGATTGGTTTGTTGGCCACCTACCATTCTATCATAGCCATACCCTAGGTTATCCTAGGAGTGTCAAGTGGATGAGGGCTGTACATATATGGTTACTGATGATATGCAATGTGTAGATTCTCAAACAATGGGCTGGAAACTCAACCCACCAATTGGGTTAAATGAGTAATCGATTAGTTTTTCTACATGTTGATATAGATAATTAATTTGAAAAAAAATAAAGGTTATTAGGGCATTAGATTTATTAACTAGACACATACATGGGCCTAAAGAGTTTCTCATTAATGGTTTTTCGGACATCACAAGATATGATTAAACTTTAGGTATTTTATTAAAATCTCCCTTTTGAGTATAAATAGGAGAAGGCTCTAAATAAAACTTAACTAAGAGTGAATCATTCAGATTCTGATCCTCATTCTTCCTGCCTTCCTTGGTTCTCCTCCACTTTGGATGCAATTAATATCATAACGATGGTGGTAGATTGATAACAGGGACCAACAACATGGAGGTTGATATTTCATATGTCAGGATTTCATTTATACATCTAGAGTATGAAGACATTACCAGCTCAAGATGTTTCAATTACGGACTTAGAGATCACAGATTAGTCTTAACCTCGGTTATTTGATCGGCGGTTTATGAAGGTATATTATGATTTTAATTTGTAGTCTTGCACTTCATGAATCGTTAATCTTTTCTTTCAATCACATCCTTACAAACCAAAATTGATATGATCCTAGAAAATGGCCCTATTCAGTGAACCCCATTGGCTTAGGGTACTCTAGGTATCTCCTATCATTTGATAAAAATCATTCTTACTTATATTGTAGTATAACATAAGCTATGTAAATAATTCTCTTAATTCATCAGCAGGTATTTCCTATCAACTAATTCTTAGTTTGATCATTTGCTGATTTATAATTACAAATAAATTAACTCTATTTTAGCCAAAGGCGCAATGCTAAGAGAATTTATAAGCAAGAGTATAAGAGAGCGCCCAATAACATTACACCAAAATACATGTTTTATTAAATTATTTACAATGGGATATACTGATGAATCATAAACCTTCCCTACCTCAAAGAAACTATTTCATGTTGCACTTAGCATCGTAGAATGGATATCAGCTAAATGGTGACGGGCACACAGCCCAGCAAGCAAGGGTGACTTTAGGTAACTGAAGGAGATAAGCAAAGAGAACTTTCCATACAATTAGATCAAAGTTACACACCTTCCGTTGTCTCTATAACCATTAATCGTAACAAAAAAACTTTCAAAAATCATCTCTTCACATGAATGTGCATCATTCTTTCTTGAGAACCTCATAAACTCTATAAACGTCATATGTTCCCAATTGTATGATGTCATAAAGTATGATTATCTTGTGTATTTGATTGCACAAAACACTACTACCAATTTAGAAATGCCATGCATATTACATAAATATATTTGCATCTATTATATTTTAAATTGATTAAAATTCATGTTACTACAATTTAATGGTTTTTCCATGAACAGTTATAATAAATCTTTGGTTACTGTTGAAAGATTTCTTATAACTATTTTATTAATAAATGAATTTTATATGTATAAAAATATTTATCAAGATTACAAAAGTGTCAAGTATTTTTTGCCAGCTTTTGGGTATTGTTAAAAGATTTATTATAACTGTTTTATTAAGAAATGAATTTTACTTGTATAAAAACATTTATACTTCTAAATGAATTTTGACTCTAAAACATTTATCTGGAATTAAAAAACTGTCGAGCATTTTTCTACTTCTTTCGGTATTTTTCCAATACTTTCAGACAAATAGTTCCTTTCAAAAATAACTTTAGATGTCAAAATGTATTTTATAAAATTAAATAAAATCATCTAGTACAGTTTTTTAGCCAGTTTAATCATCTCTCACCTCGTGTTGACATTTTTTTGGTAATTTATGACATCTGGATTAAAAATCCCACAAATAAAACTATTCAATCCAGTTTTCACATTAAATGCATTTTAAATGGGTGAACACATGGATGAATAAAAAAATCCATCCAAATTCTGTAAAATAAATCTGGCATACATTTGTTCACCATGGGGCAATAAAAAATTAATCATTTATTTTAAAATAAATGTGTAAGGTTTTTAAAGAGATTGAAAATTTGTAAGGGCTAAAATGAGATGTTTTATGATACTGAAATCAGCGCCATTAAAGTGGAAATGTTATAATCTTCATGTCTTTCTTCCTTTTAGACTGATTTAAGTGGTGTGTTTTGACTAGTCAGAACAACAAGAAGTCCAACGTGGCATCTCAAAAAAATTTAGGTGCCCTAATGATCTGACAATTGTTTATTTTTTTTATTCTCTCATACTCTATTCACGAGGCATGGGTCAAAAAATCAATGCTTGACAGAGAAAATAGTTAAACCTGTTCAGCCCCATCCAAATGCAATTTTTTAACAACTAGCATTCACGTGGAGAAGAGAGAATACTAATCTGATGGCACAGGTTAAGCCAATTTACAATAGTGATATTTGGAGATATAATTTTTGGACTGGGTCCAAGTTTTGAGGGAAGTCTTCATCTTTTTACCCTCTTTTCATACCTTACAGTCATATATTTATTTCGAACTACCTAAAATTTCAAGTTCCCTATTGTCTCTGTACTTTCTCTATCTAGATTGATTTACGTATTTTCTCCCAAGATTTAGAAGTTAATTGTTCTAGAATAAATTTCCTTTCCTAGCATATCTATCCTGAAATTTCACAAAAAATTCATCCATCTTCATCTTTAATTTGAATTTTTGAATTTCTTCAAATAAATTTTGAACAAATCTAGCTCGAAATTTATATAATCCTATTTTTTATGCAATTCAACTTCAGTTTAAGCTCAAACTTGGGCATAAGTGTAGTTATGAATTTTAATAACAGAAACTTTAAATAAAATGTTATTATTATCTTTGAAAATTCCTTTAAAATTTCATATAATCATTTCTTTCTTTCTCTACATTTTTTTCATTTGCATTGAGCAACAAATTAAGATTTTCCTTGGTAATTTCCTAGTGTATTCACTCTTTCTCATCCTATGTTTTATATATTTTCATAAATATAAGCTTTATATTAGTGTATAAGCTTCGAATTCAACGATAATATTCAGTTCACATTTGATTACACTCCTATTTGGACTTAACAGTATTTTTTTTTACTTCTTTAGAACCCACAACTAAATGTTTTCGTAACAAACTCTTGTTCCAAAACTTTATCTCACACTGAAAAATACATACATGTTTATGCATCTGTATAAATTGCTACTTCAGTCATGCTCATTGTTTATTCAATGAAATAAAAGTGTAATTTTATGGGAACATGGGAAACCATAAAGTTGCATCTTCTTTGTCTGCAGATACATAAAATGCTGCAGTTTCTGTTTTGAGATGAGTTATGAAGTATCTGAAAGAAGTAGGCATGAAGTTATTCATCATACTCAAACATGAACTGATTATTTGATCGTGACAGTTTATAAATCATCAAATTCTCATAATGGAATCAGAAGCAGGTTCATGTCAATGAGTGAGACTTTTAAAGCAACAATTGTCCCTCTCAAATGGAGTTTTTAACACAAGGGCAATAGTTAAATGAATTGAATATTATTCACAGCTGACCTAAGGCACACCAATAATGGTTGCATTGGATTACAGCCCCAGAGCCATGCGTTGGATGCATTTTTGCATCATCCAGCTCAGGTCATAAACTGAGGGAAGTTGAGGAGAGATGGGAAGATCTGCTCCTACCAGTTGAGACAGACAGGAAATGAAGAACATATTTCCTTGTGAAGAATCCCCCACCGCCCAAACGATGTAACTTTGCCTTATTTCTATTCCATCCCATTGCATAATCTAATAGGTGGCTAATAATATAAATAGTGTTGTAGTCTTCATCCGACCAATTTGCTTAAACGCCAGACCACTCGTGCCTCCCCATTGTGCCACACCCAAATGGCTCCCCCAGTAATTTTGAAGATGTTTCTTAAGTTTCGGTCATCCACTTTTACCCATCCACAAGCACTCCAGTTTCTTTGGAAACTAAAGTCATACTGTTCATTTTAAACAAACTCCAGCCCACGATGTCATTTTGGGATCCTTTTATAAGTGACTTTTTCCAATATTTCCTCACTTTTACGAGCACTATTCACCATTCAATTATAAAAAGAGAAGATAATAAATTAATTTATGTATTTTTATTCCTTCCGGAGACTAACTTGCTAAACTCAGAGTCAAGTGTATCTTTTTGACATCTTTCAAATTTATTTGAAATACATGACCTATGTGAATAAAATGATGGATTATGGATGTAAATGGGGGAAATAGTGAAGCCCAAGCCACATCTTGGACAAGAACAAAAAATTAAAGTCATGAACCGTATCATAAAAGAGGCCAAGTACGCGACAAGTCAATTTCAGGCCTTTTAGAGCTAGGTCAAATAATGGCAAGAATCGTGGAATTAACCCTCAAGTCTGGTTTTGGAAAGTCAATTTTTTTTAATTAGAACCATCGAGAATGCGAATGATGGTCGTAGAAAAATATATACTAACTCCCCAAACCCAGTGAATCAAATCCAAGGGCTGGAAGAGCTAGGGCAAATATATTTAAATGTATTTCCCCTTTCTTTTTATCCCAACTTGGATTTTACTCTAAACTTGTTCTTGGTATCCTAGGGTATCATATTTATTTGATCCATTCATATTATACAAGAGTGTGGGAGGAAGAGATCAAGTTAGATAAATATTATTAAAGAAAAAGCACGACCTGGTTCATGGGGGAAGAAAAAAAATTTCATGTGATTTCCTATTTTTCTCATTCCAGTTGATATATAAGAAGATAAACTTTCCAACACTTCAACCCACATTAAAACACTCTTCGCGTTGCAAAAGTTACTACCTTTTTTGTCCACCCCGCATCACCATGGCCAACTACCACCAATAGCTGCCTGCAATCTTCACAGGAATCGACTGACTTGGTTCCCAGCAGAATCAATCAATCGTGGTCGCCCAAACCAAATCTGACCCAAAACCAAAACCAAAAGTATTTTGATTAAGTTTTAATACACTTGTACTCCAAAAACTCTCAGAAAATTTCCAAAATTCGTTAAATAATATTTAATATGTATAAGATAATAAACATATATTAATATATTGTTAAATTATTTTTAAATAATTTAATCCTGTTTAAATGAATTAAATTAATAACAAAATACATAAAAATTACAAAAAATAAAGCACCTCTATAAATAGTTTTAAAAATTATACTAGCTTAAATTAATCTTTTATTAGCGGCCCCTTCTCGATTCAACCCTTACCTTGTACTAGGTACAAATTTTTTATAAATATCATTGACTTAAAATGATGTATTTTATTAAAATTTACAGTTTATCAGCCTACCAACAAGAGAGGTAACTTTATGGTTCTATGGGCTTGAGTTTGAATCTAAAATAATATTTATGTTGCTGGAATAAATAAAACAGTTTGTATCTGATGTATAAAACTTAATATGATCACATGATGAGGTGTGGAACTGATTTAACTCACAGCTTAATCCCTGGAAAAATATGGATCTTCTCTTGAACTTCAATTCTCAAAGATCAAGGTGGTCTTCCCAACATCAATTGTCACTAGAAGGGGAGAATTTTGGGGAAAGAAGACAGTGTATCCCAGACCTGGCTAGTACATGCACCTAAAATGGTGCCTCCCTCTATTTATACTTAATATGCCGTACTTAATATAAGTCTTTATAACATAAGTATATCCACAATGTTCATAGATATTATGTGTGCGGCCATCGAGGCCCATGTATTAGTCTACTAATAACATTAATGGCTCAATAATATTTATTCACCGACATTCTCAATAAACTTAACATCATATATATTAATCAATTGAGGATTGAATGTAGACATAGGTTCAATTTTCAGTCAGTAGACTAATACATGGGCCTAGGTGAATTAATCGTAAACACAGTTCACTCGTTAGACTAATAATTTATCTTAAATTCATTATAGATATTATATTATATAGAAGTGTGACTGCCTTGATGACCATAGAGTATTTAACAAGAATTTACATGTTCATTGGTTAAATAGGTTGGTTATATGCTCTAGAAGGATGTTACAGACATAGATAATATTATTATGACATCTCGTTGCCTATCACTTGCCATACTTAACAACAATTTACCAGCTGATATTACTCTTACTCCTTTGTATTTCAGTGTGGTCGGCACTGTGTGTTTTTAGAAATGAGGCTTATGCTCATTTTTATAAATTCATCTAATATTTTTTAACTTTTAGCACTAATTTTGGAATTATACATCTTAATATCAAGGCTAATGAGTCAACTGAGCATCTGATTTTCAGGATCAAATAATAATAACATGCATGTTTAGCGCTTTAATATGAACATATTTACATGTATATTTTCATTAAATCACTCATATTGCATGTTATCAAGCTTAAAATGATTAAATCTATTTTGTAGGATTGGCTCAGCTTCAAACAGCCATAACTTTTGATTTACAACTCCAATTGAGTTGAAATTTTCAGCATTGCTTCGTCTTCCCCTATGCTTTCCATTCATACTTTCTGGTCTATAATTAGAGGCCTGGGTCATTGTGAAATTTATCTTGACCTTGCTTCCTACTTGTGTGGGATGATTGAAAGATAGTGAGTTTTGAGATCCATCAAGCATGTTTTTGGTGTCCCTTTTATCTTATTTAACATTAATTTTTTTGGCGCAGGGTGATGTGGCGCGCTCACGTCCACTCATTTAAAACAGATAAAAAATACGAAAAAGGGTGACATGGCTCGCTGATGCGCCACCACGTCAGCCGCGAAAAAACATTTTCTTATGCTCTTTCTTTTGTTTTTTCTTTGTTCTTTTTCAGGTATACGTGGTACGGAATACAAAAAGTGCCAGCATGGAATACGAAAAAGCGTAGAATCTCAGGTTCTTTGACTTCTTAACGGACACTGAAAATGAGGACATTGACGAGGAGAGAATGAAGTCAAGGGCTAGGATTGGCTCAACTTCAAACAACCATAACTTTTGATCTACAACTCCAATTGAGTTGAAATTTTCAGCATTGCTTCGTCTTCCCCTCTGCTTTCCATTCATACTTTCTGGTCTATAATTAGAGGCCTGGGTCATTGTGAAATTTATCTTGAACTTGCTTCCTACTTGTGTGGGATGATTGAAAGATAGTGAGTTTTGAGATCCATCAAGCATGTTTTTGGTGTCCTGGGTGTATAGGGAGAAGCATTGAAGAAGGGGGGGAGCCTATTGGAACTCGTAAATCATCGTGATCCTGGAAGAACATAAGGATCTAAGGTAAGCGTCTTCGCCTTACATTGTTTTTTTCCCAACATTATAACTCACTTTATTAGGGTTCTTCATTATATTTTCACTCACATTTTATTCCTTTATACTCTCTTATCTCGTCTCTCTATCCTCTGTATCTTAGCACTCTACATCCAACCACTACCCTCATTCATACCATCGACCATCCTCGTGTCTGTCATGTTCATTTACTCTTTTATTTAAGTTAAATTAACATATAACTTACATCTTTTTATTCGATATTACTAGGTCATATCCTTCACTCTTGTCTTCATTTATTCTGTTGTTGATCATCACTGTCATAAGAAATTAATTCCTTAAGCATTGTTTCCTGTGGAGATGATCCTTACTCATCACTAACTAAGTATTTTAAAGTACGGTTAAATATATTTTTATTAAATAATCTCAATTACCAAAATGAAATTAGAACCACTAAATTTGATATTATCAAATACCCAGATCAAACTAGAGTTCTCCCTACCCCTGAGAATAAATAGGAGGCCAGTGCCTCAGGTTGCATAGAATCCACTAGGTTACAAACCACAAAAACACCCAAACCGAGATGAAATATGAATTGTCATATTTTTTTTTTTTGGTAGTATTCATGACTAAGAGCCATCAGAATTCAGCTCATTAGTAAGGCACGCAACACTTCAAGCCCTATTTCGTGTATCACACCCCCTCTCAGCTCTCACTACCTTAATGACGAGGTCATGGTGAAAGCCCAAAATGGTGAAAGCGCAAAATCTTCCCATTTTGTTGTTGTTTAATGTTTTTTGGCAGGTAGTATGGGTTTTCTACACACATTTATACCTAAAAAACTGATTCAATGTTAAAGAGAAGAAAGTATGAAAGAACAGTAAACAGAGCGCGGCATAAAAATAATAGAAATATGAAAAGTTTTCTAGGGATTTGATGAGACAAAAATAATGAACGGGAACAAACAATAAAGCATTTCTAGCAGACAAGCATCTCCAAATTGTCTGATAATGCAATACAAAAGTTTCTCTAATTGTGCTCCACTGTTAATTCTGTCCATGGGGTGTATGACTTTCCTTGAATTTATATAGACTAAAAAAAGGTATTCATATGCTCCATGGATGTAGCTAAAAGTTGTGTATAAGAGCAAGCTGCCATATTATATATCCAGATATAATTTGGAGAAGCTCATTTGATAGAAATGCTTTATGGTTTTTCATTCTCGGTCATCATTTGCTTGATTTTAAATACACTAAAAAAGGTAATTCAGGGATAATAATATAAATCAAAGTACTATCGTAAACTATAGCACCTGCAGGAACATCTCTACTTACAATCCATTTTCACAGAATGGGTGTTGTCATGCCAACATGAACTACCATGGAATTAGAGAAAGAAGAGTTCCATAGTTGGTACACGTGCTCTATTCCTTCAAACTGAAAGAAAGATGACCTTAATAACCTTTTAATTATATTCATTGTGACATATTCTTGGGGAAATGAAGAGGGATACTTAATTTTAGTTTTCCAATTAATTAAATTTAATAAATCTATATTTTTTAATAATATGTTGTTTTGAGAAAATAATTTATTTAAGCTTTAATTTTAAATAAAAGGAAATATTTTTGGTAACAAAAATATTTATCTTATTTAGTTTTTAATTTTAAGTTCCCACATTTCATTGCCTATAATCTAGGGAGAGGGATAGCATCATCATCATACTACCATCAAAAAAGGAAGATAAATTTCATGGAGGTAGGCACGAAAGCATAGCTGTAAGCCAACCTCCATTGACATCCCAGATATTATAACACTTCGAGATTATTATGTATTTTAAATGCGTGTAACATTTGTTAACAACTTTGTGCAGTCAATAAAAAGATAAAAATACTTTGACTGTAGCATTTGGTTTAAATGACCTTAAAATATTGAACAGGAAAGAAGTAACCCCATTTGCAAAAAATATGATAAGAAAGTAAAAGAGATAAAAGTGAGTTAGATGTATGATCCAAATATAAAAAACCTTTGATCTCAGAGAAATCAATACAGATACAAAGACGAACAAGAAGGAAATAAAAAAGCTTCATTCAAAATAGGGAAGTACAGAAATTAAGTAACAAAAAAATATTAGGCTCATGTTATTAAAACTAGAAATCAAGATATGGAATTGAAGAAACCAAAGATCTATCTCTAATATGTTGGACTTGAAGCTCAGATATGAAAACAAAAAACCAGTGATATATCTATAATCAACCAGACTAGAGGTAAAGATACGGATAAAAAATGCAGACCCCTAATCAATAATAAGATCGAGGAGAAGGTTTATGAAGATCAAGAGTGTTTGTATGGCTACTAGAAATATATTCATCTAGTAACTTTCTATGATTTTTTAGAGCTGCAACACACAACGTAGAGAGAGAGAGAGACAACAGAAAAGAAGTATGGTTTGTTGTAATACTTATTTTTATGTATTCAATGGTAATTTAAACATTTATTCATCCAAAACAACATGTTATTGAAATGAAAAATTAACTTGAAAGACTGAGCTATGAAATTTTCCCACTATTACCTGACCCATAAGATCAGAAATATACCATACATCTCAACTTGTAAAAAGACAAATAAATGTACGTCCTTTATCAAATAATGAATCAAACTATTAGATGAACTTAAGTTATGAATCAATGAAAAAATTAAATTAAAATAAATAAAATCCAATAGGGTATGACTTATTAAAAATAATTATAAAATACACAAAAATAGGTCTTATTAAAATAACCTATTTTTCTCATTTTAACCTTAATGATGAATAATGAACGTTTAAAAATAAAAATATTGTCAAAAGTCACATATAAAAGCATACTTTATCGACTCCATTTGTTGTTATCACACACAGGAAGTCGATGGCATGAATGGTGGTGCTTATCATTGATGCACATGTGGTGGCAGACGGTTTTGATGTGCAATGGCACACGATTGGTGAAAAAAGTCATGACGGCCGTACACAAACGCAAGAAGGTGATATGACACATCCGTGGCACAAAAGAAAAATGACATTCTTTAGTGGAAGTTGTGGTGCTGACAACAAGTCAGAGTAATGGAAATTCAGAAGTTATAGATCAACTTCAAATGAGAAATTCAATTCCAAAAATCATAGACTAATTCGTCACGGCACTTATCTGTTATAAGGGACGATGACTATGCATTCAACACTATAAGAAAACTCAGAAATGAAATCCTAATAATAAACAAAGTTCAGATCCAAGATCCAGGGTTAACAATGGTGGTGCGGCATGATCTGGGTTGTCTCCTCTCTAGGTGTTGATTTTTCTTCTTATGATGGGCCTAAAGCATTTACCCCCCACAAAAGACAAGGCAATTTCAACAGAAAAAATGTTGAAACACTTGCATATGGTTGTTATGTGATCAAATTATTTTGAAGGGGTGCCATTGGACTTCGAAATTGATTGTTTGAAAAATGTTATAGATTCTAAATCATGATAGAGATGACATATAAGTGTACAGGAGTGATAGAAATTCCATGACAATGAGAAGGAAAAACTAAGGATTTGAACTTAAATATCTTACAAGTATATGAATATTCAGGCCCATAAGAAATCACAAGGACTTAAAATAAATGAACGGGTGATTAAAGGTCTTTTTTCACCCTGGATAAGAGGTTGGAGATGGTATGGATAGGATGAATAGTGAATTTGGTGATCTAGAAGTCAATATCTACATCGTCTACCAAAAAATTCACATAATTCTTGTTCCAGCACCAATTTAAAGGGCTCTTCTCTTGTTTTGGAAGATGTAAAAAAAAGTTGTATTTTAAATCTACAAGAACTTAAAATTTTGAGAAATGAATAATTTGATAATTTGGTGATCTAGAAAGCAAAATAAAGATGTCTCACGATAGCAAGCTAAACAGAAGAAGTTTCTGTGAAAATGAAAATTTCTGGCTTTATAGTTCTAGTTTAGTTTTTTTCTACACAAGAGCTTAGGAGCAGATGTGATGGCGCATTTATTATTATTATTATACTGTTTGATTATGGAGCTGCTTGATTTTAGATCCAAAGACAGGCAGATATTTTAAAGTAAATGGACAAAGATTGAAGCCTTAGCTAGAACTAGAAGCTCTACCTATAGAATCTACTTCAGACCTTCAAGATGAACCAGGGATTTAATTTCCATTAGCAAATTAACTTTATTTGTAGATTTTATTCTCTACATGTTTTTTTTCACTTTTCAAACTTTATTTATAAATAATTGACTATTAAAACAGCATATTGACTCATTTTTCTTTTTGGGAGTGTTTATCTTTGTTGTCATTTCATATTTACTCATGATTCACTGACCTATTTTGCGGTAAAGAGAAAATTTTAAAAAATATTAAATAAAAAATAAGAAATAAAGAAACATAGTTAAGCACAAAAAATGTGTGGGGTCAGCCTCATTAAGAATTTCTCCTTAGGAGGTTATATTAAGGACTTTGTTTCTTGAAGATTGTCTTCTTCTAGAACCTTTGACTTTCCAAAGTTTTATGTTAATGCATAAGATCTTTATGGGTTTTTTACAGTTCCTCATCTGAATATGTGTAAGCTTTAGTCATTTTGTTTTGTTTCATGTGCTCATACATTCATGCTTTTGAGTTTGTTTATCGTTCCTGAATTCATACCTTTTTTTTCTTTGGCTTCATACTTCAGGAACATCGACAAATCATTGATTAATCATTTCAGACTTATTACATTCTTATATCTTGGCATGAACGTTATTAATATGAATATTCAGATGAATTAACTCTGTAACATGATATTGAATCTTCTTTGTCTTTTAAACCTAGACTAGGAACCTATGCCACTACCTGTAGATCTCAACTCAGTTTTTTTCTTATCATGTTTGTTTCCAAAATGAATCTCTCATTCCAAAAGGTAACCGGGTAGGCTTTTAGATAGGTAAGGCGGTTTTCAAGGAATTTTGGTTAGATTAAAATAGGCTTAATCAAGATGAGGTAGAATGCAATCAAAATAAAAGGTAGGCTAACTTACCATGTCTTTAACCCTTTAATTTAGAGATTCAATGAGGATTTAGCAATAAGGAAAATTCAATTTAAGGTAATAAAGTTAATCAAATAGGGCCCTAACATAGCATGAAGGGGTGCTTCCATTACCACACCTTGTCACTCTATAAACAGAATGAACTACTAATCCTCTTTCAGTGATGTCATGAATTGTCTTAGTATGAAAACAGCTACTAGATAGGACTAACTTTCATACTACTCAGAATATGAATCTGAGGCAACTGACTTCATTATTTTTTACCCTTCATAGATCATGTGTCCACTTAAAAGTAGATAGGTTGAGAAAATTTCCCACGCCCACTCCCTTGTTCAATTTACTGATTTGGGAATATGTAACTGAACGGCAGCCCCTTCCTGCGGTGACTTTTTAACTTTCCACTTTGAGTAGTTTTTATATTGTTAGAACTAGAAGGTGCATGTGATAAACACCATAAAAGAGGAAACAACAAAATAATTATGGTGAGATCAAATGTCAAGTTTTACTATCAAACAATTGTTAAGCCTTTGATGGTGTGTTGGAATTTTTTTCATGGAATGGTCAATGAACTAAGGATAGTTCCAATATAGACAGTCATGCACGCTAAAGCTCTTTCTAATAAAAGATTACAAAGTAATGAAATCATCCTCATGCAAGCACCTCTGCATTTGTAAACAATAAGGTTTTACCCTCTAAGAATTAACTTAGGTGTTATTTTTCATGTATATCGATTAAGGTGCACTGTTGGGTATTATCCCAAAGAATATATTACTGATTCCTACACAGTGCTTGAAAAACTGTGTCGCACATTTTAATATGCTTGAATATGATTAACCTACAATATAAAATCACTTATCAAAATAACATAACCGTTTTCTCTGTAAAAAATCATGATTGAATCATCTAAGGCACAGCTCTCCAACCAACAGATTAAAGGATACACAACAAAAGACAGTCTTCTGATTGCATCATGTAGTATGAAATATAGTATGTTGATATATTCAATGTTAAAGTAGCCTTTGCATCATGTTGAGCAATATGTAAACACAAAAATTCAACATTGAAGTATTTGATTTGCTGATTTTTATAAGTATCAACTTAATATAATCTGAAATATTAGAAAAATTAATTAAAAAATTATAATATTTAATGTAGTAGACAATTTAATGAGAATTTTAATAATTCATTTATTACCTGATAATTTATGTATCGCATATCCTAGATTTTAAGTAGACAAATAACATGCAAAAAAAGTCAATATCTACATATCAATCACATTTTGCATAACTATTCAATTTAAAATGCTAAATAAGATAGAAATTAAAATTATTAGTGAAAATCATAAATTTAATTCTTAGACAGCGTCCAAATGGTTTTATATTCAAGATATCTTCAATAAAATCATTATCATGGTGAAATTTCAAGCACAAGTAAAAATATATATAGATGTATCGTCAATTCTCAAAACAGGGGATTATCTAGTTCATTTATCACTAAAATAAATGGTGAAATTAAGATTTCAGTAAATTATTTTGAAGTTGATGCTGGAATTTCAAGAGTTTCCTTGAAGATAGAGTCACTTAGGTCGTCATAATTCAATGGTGTAAACCACGAGTCAGGGGTTGGCTCAGTTCAGAGTGAGTTAACTTAGACGTGAGTAATCATGGGATAATGAACCAAAATTACTATACCACATCACCTCACAATTTCACAATAACACAAAAAATGTGTGTCATCAAATTCTGATTTGACGATTCAACTTAAATATGTACGAACAGAATACCCCTCTTTTCATTTTTCACATAAATGGACTCCATTTTATGTGGACCTTGTGAAAAGTATTGCCACCTGTTACATGTTTCTGCTCTTTCAAAAACTGATATTAAGGCCTTTCGTCAAAATAGGATTTCATATGAATTGGCACTTTGAAGTGGGAGAGAATTAGGCTTGAATAAAAGGCTCATCCTAGAAAGGAATCTGTGAGAACTTAAGTTTTGATATCGAACCATCTGTTTTTCAGAATAATTCAGGTTAGTTATTTATTTATAACTCACTTACCATAAATTTTCAGCCATAATTTAGATTAATACCTGATTAGAGCAATACATCAATCCCCAAACTTCACACACGTGCTCCATTCTGAGTTTCTTGGCTTACGGGAGATTAAAATACCTCTAATATCTCATTAAGTGAGACTTTGCTGACTCTAATATCTTCTCAATTCATCAAATCACCTGTCCACCTAAAAATGCATAAAAATCATTGAAATAAGCATAAATCCATGCGAAATGACCCCAGATTCATTATGAGATATTAGAGTCAAATTTTAATTTATGGATTCAGCATTAAATCTAAAATATCATAAATAAAATAAGTCCATCAGGGGGCCAGTTATCATTATCATATTTTATTTCTTAATTTAATATCCAACTGTCATTTTTTTAGTCGAGTGAGATCATCTATGCATATATGTGTGAAACTTATGAGGAAATAAATAGTTGGCTATAACTTAACTACCTATATTATGTGTCAGTATGCTGGTTTATAAATATGAATACCTCCATTTAATGGAAAATCGTGAAATTATATTTAATCTTCATCCATGTGATCCAGGAAATTTTCTATGGCTTTATAAAATTATTTGTTCTGGCATTGTGTAGTTTATGTTCTTGAGTTTATATAATAGAATTTGATGTGGACATGTTTAAGGAAGCTTTCTTATGAAATTTAATCCACTTAAACATTTGAGTAGATATGTTATGAGATGAACTAATAAAAATTAAAGGAAAATTTATAGAACTATAATATCTACTTCCCGAATCTTTTATAGCTATGAGTAATCTTTTACATTGACTTCATGGCAAGATAAATGTGGCGAGCCACCAAGTGCTTCTCACAATATTTCCTCCAAACGTTGTAACATCGAATTAGACTCTGAAAAACGTAAAGAAAGTAATTATAAGACTATATGTTTCTACCAATAATCGAGGTAACATTCGATGGATTTCTATTATTTGCAATTAATAACTGTTGGAAACTAATTGACCCTCCCCAGGCATATTTGAAACCTTTGGACACTTGAAAATTGTGATTATAATGCAATACTATAGACATCTCGTAGCTTAGCACTTAATGGATGATATTGGTCATCCATATTTTTTAATGGTTTCTCTCATTGTGCCTTCTCAATTAATCAACTTCAAAATAAGTTTCCTCTACAATGACATTCGTGGTCCATAATAATGCATTTTTCTATTCTAGCAACTTTTGTTGGTTCGGCTCCAAGTAGTTTTAAAGGCTGGTTTTTGTTTTTAAATATATTTCTGGGGAGCTATTTCCCCTAAAGGAAGCCCAAGTTTGGAGGTGTATTTTTTTGATAGATAGATAGATATATATATATATATAGATAGATAGATGGATAAATGGATAGATAGATGGATAGCTAGATGGATAGATAGATGGATAGATAGATAGATAGATATATAGATAGATAGATAGATAGATAGATAGATGGATAGATAGATGGATAGATAGATGGATAGATAGATGGATAGATAGATGGATAGATAGATGGATAGATAGATGGATAGATAGATGGATAGATAGATGGATAGATAGATAGATAGATAGATAGATATTTGGATGAGAACTTTTAAATGGACCCCTGAATATTCTATTACAAATGAGACCACAAAAGCACCGGTTTGGATTGGTTTTCCTGGCCTACCTCATCAGTTTCAAAATCCCTCGTCTTTTAAACAAATTTCATCTATGCTTGGAACATTTATTACCACAGATAAAGAAGTCAAGCAATTCACAAGACCAGGATATGCTAGAGCATGTATAGAAGTGGATTTATCGGTACCAATTCCATAAGTAATACTCATTGGAAATGGAACCAAAGGAATACTAAGACAAAGGATTGTAGTAGAAAGATCACCGATGTTTTGTAATTATTGCTACAAAGTGGGACACCATGAATCTGAATGCAGAAAACAGCTATACTCGGTTAAGAAAACACATACGCAGGCATGGCATACTTTTAGGAAGACAGCAATAAAGAAAAATGCACCAAAGGAATCCCGCATATTGAGGGGGTACAATCCTCTACAAAATGGGAAATTAAGATGGGCAGAAATGAGCCGAGACTTCAATGCCACCCATACTAAAACTTGTGACACCATAGAACAAGAAGATGAACATACTCACATGGTTGCTGGAATATTGACTGATAACATGGCTCAAGAGGAAATTACAAGAATACAAATCAATACTCCCAATCAGAAACAAAGAAAAGGAGAAGCTAAAAATCAACTTGTGGTGGGTAATCAAAAAACCCAACAGGATGGTAGTAAAGAATGTATCATTAGAAAGGATGATCACGCCAAAAGTATCATGATTAATCACGACGGCGACCACAAGGAAATGAATTGTTATAACTTTCAGATAGCCTTCTCCTCCTCCGAAGAAGAAATTGATAGTCCGAAATCTGAGAGAAGTTGGAACAAAGTGATTTCTAAAAAGAAGAAGATACAACCTAATAAGGAGAAGATAGCAATCCAACTACATGATCAAATAGGAAGAAATGAGCATCAGTTTCTCCCTGAAGGGAAATAATGATAAACACAATTTTTTGGAATTGTAGAGGTTTGAGAAATTCAAGCAAATATACAAGACTAAAACAATTAGTTATTGGTCCAAGTCAAGTCAGATTTGTAGGGATAATTGAACCGAAGATGGATAAAGAAAAAATCAATGTTTATCAAAAGAAAATAGGACTCTCAACATGTTGGGCGCAACAAACTGGGCACATCTGGTTATTTTGGGATTCAACACTAGACATCTCTGTTATAGATGACCATCCTCAAAGCACAACAGTAAGGTACAAAAAAGACACGGACATTGTATATATCACAGTTGTCTACGCATCCTTCATCCCAGAGATAAGACAAGATCTATGGACACATCTTTTTGATAAATTTAGAAATATTACCAATACTTGGATAGTAGGAGGAGACTTCAACATGGTAACGAGAGAAAGTGAAAAAATAGGGACACATACACCAAGTCTTCAACTTATGGATACTTTCAACAATCAAATTAACTCTCTACATTTGATTGAACCAACACATTTTGGAAATTCGTATTCATGGTGTAATGGTAGGAAAGGAAGGGCCAGAACATATGAGAGGTTGGACAGAGTCCTTATCAATTACAAAGGGACAGATATAGAGGGACTTGAAATACGCTATCTACCACGGGAAACCTCAGATCATAGTTTGATCTTATGTACAAAAAATGACCAACCGTTGACAATAAGGAAACCCCCATTTAGATTCCAATCTATGTGGGAAACACATAAGGATTTTTATCCATTCATACAAGAGAAATGGTCACTATACTCAGGACTTTTTAAACATCTTCCCCCCATGGTTAAAATAGGAAAGATTTTGAAACAAATGAAACAGGAACTAAAGACATGGAATAAAGAAGTGTTTGGTCATATAACCAATCATATTCAAGAGCTACAAGTAAAGATTGCAAAGACAGAGGAGGAACTTCAGATGGAATGGAATCAGGAAAAGGAACACCTTCTAACAAGGCTGCAAAACCAACTCGAAGAAAGACTCCATCAAGAAGAATTATTCTTAAAGCAAAAAGCCATAATTCAGTGGTCCGCAGAAGGAGACAGAAACACAAAATATTTCCATACACTTTTAAAATGTCGACATTCACATGATCCTTATTCATTCATAAAGAGAAAGTGTTTAGCAGAGGGCAAAAGTATAATAGATGAAGCTGTTCAGTACTACAAAAATATGTTTACAACCATTCAGACCCATATTAATGATGATTTCTTAAGCATTCTACCACCACTAATCTCAGAAAAAGAGAATGATACTCTCACTGAATGTCCCAATGCATCTGAGATAGAAACCATAGTGAAAAACATGAAGCCAGACAGTGCACCAGGGCCTGATGGATTCACAGCAAGATTCTTCCAAAGTTGCTGGCATATTATAAAAAAGGACGTCATTGAAGCTATCCAATCCTTCTTTCACACTTCTTCAATACCAATATCTTGGAAAAGCACTTTTATTTCTCTAATTCCTAAAGTACAAGTACCAGAAAACTTTTCACAGATGAGACCAATCAGCCTTTGTAACACCATATATAAGATCATCACTAAGATACTGGCAAAAAGACTCTCTATTGTTCTTCCCAAAGTCATATCCAAAGAACAGAATGGGTTTGTACCTAATCGATCAATACATGACAGTATAGCACTTGTTCAAGAAGCTTCTCAATCAATAAATAACAAATGCCGAGGGCATAATCTCATCCTCAAATTAGATATGGAAAAAGCTTATGATAGAGTTGATTGGGTATATTTGGAAAAAGTTTTATCACAATATGGATTTAGTAGAAAATGGATATGGATGATTCAGGCATGCATTAGCGATATCCCATTTTCAGTCATTGTAGATGGGAATTCCTCACCATTCTTCCAAAGTTCGAGGGGTCTAAGACAAGGGGATCCACTCTCAGCAAGCCTATTCATACTAGCGCAAGATGTATTAAGCAGACACATATCGAGCATCATCTCAACAGGGCAAGTGAAACATTATCATATCAAAAGGGGATGTCCTTTAATTACTCATAGCTTATTTCCAGATGATACAATTATTTTCTTAAACAGTGGCATCAACTCTATTCGTAAAATGATGAAGCTTATTCAAACATTTGAGGAGGTGTCAGGACAGAAAATCAATAAGGATAAGAGTTCCTTCTATACAAAAGCAAACACTGGACGAGCTAAAATCTCTAAGTTGGAAGAATTGACTGGTTACAAAAATGGAAGCTTTCCTTTCAAGTACTTAGGATGCTCAATTTTCACAGGTAGATCCAAAGCATCTTACTTTGAGCATTTGACTACAAAAATTACAAAGAGGATAGAGGGATGGAAAGGAAAACTTTTGTATGTAGGAGGTAGATTGACTCTCTTGAATAGTGTGCTAAATAGTTTTCCAATCCACACTCTATCAGTATATGATCCACCAAAATCTATATTGAAGTCTATCAAGAAGCATCTCGCTACATTTTTTTGGGCTGGAAACCTTCAGAATCATAAAAGATCATGGATAAGTTGGTCAATGGTATGTAGGCCATATGCAGAAAGGGGACTAGGCATTCGAAAGGTAGAAGATATACTCCAAGCACTAAAAATGAAAAGGGTATGGAATCTTTTAAATAAATCCTCTTTATGGAGTCAATTAATAATTGCCAAATATGGTCACATAGAGGACTGGGCAGAGGACTCAACTTTACCGCATTGTATTAAATCATTGCATAGTGTATGGTTACAAATGATGCCTATCATTCAATGGGAGGTTGGAAAAGGAAACATCGATGCTTGGAAAACCAATTGGACAGGATTGGGAAGACTTTGTGACATAGGAAATATCTCTCGTGAAATATGCAATTCCTCTGTTGCTGAATTTTTGGGACAAAATTGGAAAGAACTATTGAAAAGAGCTAGATTTCCCGAAACTTATATTCACGCAATTAAGCAGAAAAAAGTCAGTCTCTCAGACCGTGATGATAAACCAATCTGGACTATAGAAAATTCAGGAAAGTTTTCCACAAAATCAGCTTGGGCATTTTGCAGGGATAGTAATGCAAAATCATTGTTATTCTCAACTATTTGGAATAAAGTCTTACCCACAAAAATCAGTATCTTCATGTGGAAGCTTCTCCATAATAAACTTCCTCTTGACAAAAACTTCCAGAATGTAGGAATCAGTTTAGCCTCAAAATGTGTATGTTGCAATAATTGGCCTCAAATAGAAGACAGATTGCATCTTTTCTTCAATAGCCAAAGTGCCAATAATACATGGGACTGGTTTTTAAATCAATGGGAGTTGCCAGAAAAAAGTACAAAGACATTTGGTGGTTGGTTTCAATTCTTTTGTAAAAAATCCATCAGGGAATCAAAAGCCCAAATATTGAAAAGAAACTCTTTCTTTACAATATTGTGGGAAATTGGAAGGAACGAAATAATGGAAAATGGAAAGGTCAGGTTTTGAATGAGGCTTTCAGATATAGGCTTCTAAATACAATCAAGTACATGGATAGACAAGTCCAACCAAAGAAAATCACGTGTATTCAAGAATTAAAAGTCTGAAAACTGGGGCTCACCGAGGGACCAAAGATTTATATACATTCTGTTAAAATAGTCACATGGCAGAAACCTCCAACGGGTATTCTCAAGCTTAACATTGATGGAGCTTCTAAAGGCAATCCTGGAGAAAGTGCAGGAGGAGGAGTAATCAGAGATGAAAGAGGTTTCGTGGTAGCTGCATTTTCAAAAGACTACAAAGTGCAAACGAGCATGGTAGCAGAAATCAGAGCGCTTTTGGATGGACTAAGACTATGTAGAAGTCTAAGAATAAGGAATATAATTGTTGAAACAGACTCACAGTCACTGGTTGAAATGGTACAAAAGCAGCATTGTGCCATTTGGAAAGAACAAAAAAGATGGAATAAAATTTTAAAACTGCTTGAAGGGATACCGACAATCAAACACATATATAGGGAAGGGAATTCAGTTGCAGATGCGCTGGCTAACCATGGCATTAGGCTAGGTAGGAAAATATTTTTTTCATCTATGCAGGAATTACCACTTTCATGCAAGGGGGCTATCAGGACAGAGCAGATGGGATTACCATATCTTCGGCAAACTAAAAAGATCGAGAAACCTTTGTGAAGAAGTTCAATCAAATTTAAGACATGAAACTTGGCATCAAAATTCCAAGGTACGCACTTTTATGGACCAAGTACATTCATAGATTTCTATGCGTTGCTTTATCTTAACACTAATGTTTAGATATTTAGACTCAAAATTATTATGGATGGCAAAACTTTTTAGTAACATTGGAATGCAATGAAAAGAAAATAATGTGCTTGAAATCAGAGAGGAAAAAAGATTTTCTAACCTTTTTGGACATGGAAGCTACTTCCACCTTTGGTTTATTAGGACCGAGGATTTTTTGATGCATCTTCTCAAGAAGTTACTAGCTAAGTACTCAATGATGCAACCCACCTATCCGGAAGTGACCAGGAGAACCAATACCAAAGTCGGGGGGGAGAGAGGAGCCAACAACGAGGTCTCACCATAAGGTTTCAAGCAATCAACAAAGGCAAACCAAATGACTTGGAAACAATACTTCACAGTCAAAGTCAATATTGAAAGATATTCAATTGCGGTCAAGAAAGGACAGAACAACAAGGAAACAACAACAGATCAAACTCAAAGCCGAACTTGATTTGGAATTATATTCAGCTATGATCAAGAAAGATCAAGACAACAAGCAGACAACAACAAATGGATAAACTTTTCTACAAAAAGCTTGAAAGTTTGCACCAATAAAAAACAGCAGGAATCAGTACAAGTATCAAAAGATGACAATGAGGGAAATGTACAACGGTTTGTGGATTATTTTCAGAAAAGTGTTGAAACCATCGTATGAAGATTCTCGATCTCCCGAGGAATGTGATGCTAATCCCCATCACCACCGGATAGTGTTGGGCCAAATCAAAGAAGAAAGAGCGACACATCTTTAAGGGTAGTGCATCAACATATCATTGTACCATAGGAGACCAGTGGAGGTGGTTTGTATTGATCCTGAAGGCATGGAGAAACTATTTTTATCTCAGATTTCAGCACATAAATCATATATTGATGTAAAATAATTATGTTAGCATTTCTTTTAGAAATGATAACATAATTAAATGATACTATAATTTCTTTAAGAAAACCAAAATTAAAAAATGGGATACCTATCTTGCATCTTAAAGATTTTAAATTTTCTTATCTATATTCTTGTTTATGAACTAACCAAAATTTTATTAAAGTTCAAGGTTAGCCTTGAGACATAGCTTGATAATTTCAGAAATAGGTAAGAATTACAGCACCGCAACGTCCCAAGAAGATTTGGTTGAGTCCAAGCATCCGCGGTGATCGAATACACTTTAAATACGAACCATAGGGAACAACCACGACATACGAGAGAAGACAACAGGAAAAGAACGTGACAGCCAACAAATGAACCCAAACATCAACAAAATGAGGAAGGAAAATCTGACAAGGAAAATGATTAGATTACTCTACTTTGGTTTTAGCTGAAGGGAAAAGAAACAGGGGAGATGCTGCCAAATATTTTTTGATTTTCTATCCCATCTCTCTCAGGTGCTTGACATCTGGTCAGCTCCAACAAACTGATGTACAAATTTTTATATTTGATGAAATTTGCTTTAAAAAGATAGATAGATAGATAGATAGATGGATAGATAGATGGATAGATAGATGGATAGATAGATGGATAGATAGATAGATAGATAGATAGATAGATAGATAGATAGATAGATAGATAGATTAGATAGATAGATAGATAGATAGATAGAGACAGATAGAGACAGAGAGGGACGGAGAGAGTATGTTCTATGCCCAGACTGACACTGAATGATCATTTAATGCCTCAACGGCAGCGACGACCATTAACATCTCCGACGCGATCATATTTTCGCGTTATCTAGTTGCTACTTGCAGACCCCATTCATGATCCTCAACTACCCATCCAATATTGCTCACATCTCGTTATCAAGTCGTCGCCCTCCGTCTTCTTAGTAGCTATCTCATAATGGGAAGCTTCTCTCTCCTGTTCCACAGGGCCTTTATACGCGTTCAATGGCGTACCCGTGGCGGTCTATTCAACTATTCAAGCCCGTGAGTACAATCAACAAGATTTCGTAATTATCACTGTGTGTTGGTGGTGTCTGGGGAAGAGCGATGCGCTACTCACCGCTGAAAGAAAGCTTTTTATTATTTTTTATTTTTTTTTCACCCAAAGATGGTCTTCGTGTGTTGATTGTTGACGGTGGTAGCCGTAATCGATACAAACACGCACGGTGAATTGGCGTATTTACAAAGATTTACCATCTCCAAAAGATATTTTCAAAGTTAAATTCGCGAAATTTGATTTATTTATCGAGACTCAAACTGGCCGTGAACTGGTCGTTGGCTATTCATCCTCCTCGCGCGTTGCTGGAGACCTTCTCCGCTTGTGTTTTGACTTTTATAGTTTTCTTGCCATTTGTCATTATATTTAAGAAGAAGAATAAGAAGAAGAAGGATTGCACCGTTTTTTTCTTCTCTCTTTCTGGGCTTCTCTCTCTTCTGAGTTTCTCTCTTTTCTCCTAAAGATCGCAACTTGATCCCAAGTTTGCACTTTAGAAAGCAGATTATCGCTTAAACCGATCAAGCGAACAGCAAGCTTTCTCTGTCCTGCTCTGAGAAGAAGAAGAAGAAGACGAAGAAGAAGAGAAAGAAGAAGAAGAAGACGAAGGATTGGACCCGTTTCGTTCTTCTCTCTTTCGGGGCTTCTCTCTGTTCTGGGTTTCTCGCTTTTCTGCTAAAGATCGCAACTTTGATCCGAAGTTTGCTCTATAGGAAGCAGATTATTGCTTAAACTGATTGAGCGAACAGCGAGTTTTCTCCGTCCTGCTTTGCAAGATGACCGAGATGCTGAAGATCGCAGCCTGCAGAGAGAGATTGGACAGATCACTGTCCTCTCCCAGTCTTTCAAGTGAAGATTCAATCAAGATCCTCGTCAAGTCTCAGCTCCTGCGCTCGCCCTTCCCCGGAAGCGATGGTCAGTCTGAAGAAAACTTCAAAAAAAGAGTCATCATTCATCCAAGAGTAAGAAACAGTCGTTCACCCATCGTATCTTCTCTTTCTCAGAAGAATTCTCAAAACTTGTGAGCAATCGTTCCGAGGAGGTGCATAATTTCGTCGACATGATGAGGAGCGCCTCGTCGATCGACGGTGCTTCGACAAAGGCGGCGAAGGCCTCCATGGGGGACTGGAAGGTCAACGATTCTTTAATTTCATGCGAGATTTTTCATCAAGATAATAACTAGATGGTGATTAAATCTGTCTTTTTTTTCGATGGATTTAGATGAAACAAGACACGGACCAAGTTCGGATTATGTACCGGGAAGGCCCCGAGGGCTCCCCCTTCCATACGATGCTCGTAGAAGGATTTGCCGATGGACCCGTCGATGTCTGTAAGTTAATTGATTCATCAATTAATAATTACCCTTCTTAATTGCGTTCTTCTTCGGAGTTTTTCAAGTTTCTGAAGAACTTGACTTTTCTCTCCTTCATTTTTCCAGGTTTATGCGTCGCGCACGAGGCAGAGCTCTTCAAAAAATGGTGAACCCCACTTCTAATTTCTTTAAAATCACGCAGAATCTAGTCATCTATCTGAGAATTTCTTCGAATAAACGTAATTCTTTCGGTTTTTCTCGGTTTGCGCAGCAAATTGGGTCTTTTATCATTTGCGTAATCTCTGGCTTGATCTGACGTTAATCTTTCGGATTTGGTTGTCAGGTGGCCTCACTTCAACATTCCCCCTTTCAAGGTCCTGTCGTGCACAAGTTTAAACCGCGCTCGAGTTGGGGAGGAAGTATCACTGCTGAGGTCTGTTCATGCAGCACAGTTGGAAAAAGAAGTGTGAAGAAAATATTACATTTTTCTTTTCTTTTTTGATTTTGTTAATCTCTAGGTTTTGTTTTTTTAAGGCTGAAGCTTCCCTGGCCAATGAGCGATAGAGAGGCTCTTCTGCAGTACATCACTCTTGAATTCCCCGAGGAAGATTTCATCTTTGTCCTCATCAAAGCTGTCCGTATTCATCTCGTTTTTTTTGTCAATTGAGCTATATTATAAATCTAGATGTCGAAATCTTGATTGAATTTACGTTGTAAAATATCTTTGGCACCAGATTCGAGGAGGAGAACCCATTAAATTGAGCAAGCATGGTTTCACCGAAGATGGAATTCCAGAGGCGGAAGAAGTTGTGAGGGTGGAAGTTGTCGGTGGACTTGCTCTTCAGAAAATTAGCCCCACGAGATGCTACTTCCGGTAATTTAATTGAATTTCATTCTGGGATCGAAAATTGTGAAATCATATTCTTTCCAGCAAGAGAAGTATCTGGTATTAAAACGACGTTTATCCTTTAATTACGATGACTGTTTGTTTCATTGAATACCTGGCAGTACTTTTAAGTTGTTGAAGAATCTGGAATTTTTTCCTTGTATCTTTGGTTCATTTCTTCATGAAATAAAGGCATTTGAATTTGTTTTTGAAAAAATATCAAAAAATGTACATTTAATTTTACTTAGATTCCCTGAATCAAGATGGGTTATTTGATTTTACTTGAACATCTTCGGATCAGGAAGGATGGTTAGTTCAATACTTGTTTTGTCATGCGGTTAATAATGGATAATATGGTGGCTGATGTGATCTTGTTATTTCACAGGACTGTAGCGAATCTAGATTTAAAGATAGACTTTTTGCCTCCATCTCTCATCAACTTTGTCGCAAGGCAGTTGATTGGCAACGGCTATAAGCTCTTTCAGAAGGTCAGATTTTCTCTTCTCACATGGATCTATTATTTATTTTAATCCATTGTCTGAAACAGAGTTTCAATGGGGTTTCTTTCAATTCATTCAATTTCAATAGAATGAGACGAATTGTGAAAGCAATTTCAATGAAAAAAAAATCGTCTCAAACCAGGTTTTGATAGTTTTATTGAATTTCATTCTAATCTATTCGTATTGCACTCTGGGTCGCACTTGAAGGTGGAATTTCTGTTTTTAAAACTTTCAAACAAGAGACCGGATCTAAAATTTTCAAGAATTTACCAAAGTTTCAAGAATCACCTTGAAATGAAACGCGATTAATTCAGGAGATTCCCTGGACCGCTAATATTCTGCATGAATTTTGATCAGTTAAACAAGTAATATGAAATCAAAAAAACTTTCTTCCAGATCTTGTTCCTCGGAGCAACTCTGTGTTATTCTGAATGCAACTTCGGACAAGCCACATTCATTGATCTCTGATGTAGCAAAAATCCTAATTCCAAATCCGCTGTCAATTTCAATCGTCTAGAATTCCACTCTGATTCAGTTACAAATTCAACATCAACCCATCTCAAATCTCGATTTCAAACTCATAATATCACTGATGTAGCAAACATCCAAATTCCAAATCCGCTGTCAATTTCAATCGTCTAGAATTCCACTCTGATTCATTTGCAAATTCGACATCAACCCATCTCAGATCTCGATTTCACACTCATAATATCTCTGATGAAGCAAACATCCAAATTCCAAATCCGCGGTCCATTTCAATCGTCTAGAATTCTACTCCGATTCATTTACAAATTCAACATCAACCCATCTCAAATCTCGATTCTAGATTTGCAATTCTTCGATAATTCGATTCCATCGCCGATCCCGCGCCAATTAAACCGACAAAAACGGGTTCTTTGATTCTTACCCAGGCAATCGCCTCGGCGAAGAACGACAAGGACTTCAGCGAGGCTCTAAAGGGTCAGCTGTACGCCATTGTGCGCGGCGAAGTAACACTTCCTCTTTCCGATCCCTCGCCGTCGCCGTCGCCCTCGCCCTCGCCCTCGCCATTGCCGCCGCCGTCCTCCGCCGCGAAGGCGGCGGCGGCGGCGGCGGAGGAGGAGGAGGAGGAGACGCCATGCGGCGGCACCACCGGCAAGAAGTCGGGCAGCAGGGTGAGCCCCGAGGTGGAGAGCGCGCTCAGCATGGTAGATCAGATCATCGGCCTTCTCCGCGACCACAAATCCCAGAAAGGAAGCGGATTGAACTCTGCGCAAGAATCAAGGTAACCCTCTTCTTAAAATCGCAGCTTTTTACGAGGGATTTTGAACCCATCTCCGATTGAGCTCGCAGGCGCGGAGGGGAAGCCGAGTTGGACGGGATGAACACGAAGAGCTTCAACGTCGCCGTCGCCGCCGGATTGCAAGAGAAGAGCGCCGCCGTGTGGGTTAATAAGGCCAGAGGCGCCGCCGGCGGAGTGGGCGGCGCGCTCGTGGCGGTCAAGCCGATGAAGGGGAAGCGGCGGGGGATTTTCTCCCCTATCGCCTGTCTCTCTCGCCGGTGATGGCCGCCCCTGTACCTTTCTTTCCATGTCTATAAGAGTGTTATATATTACAGTATGAGTAATCAACGGAGGAAAAGTTTATCAACTAGGGGTGATGGAAGACTGGGAAAGGAGGGATTTTGGAGATTTTTTTTCTCCAATCGAGGCCCGAGGGAGGATAATTGAATGAATAAGGGTGATGGGTTCTTGAGGAAGAAGGGGAGAATTCATAGAAGGGGTCTTCACTTGAAGAGTTTGGAGGAAAAATTTAATAAATCAGAGGTCATGGGTGTCATATAGACAATGAAGGAAGGGTTCTATTTTGTCATGAAGATGGAGGAGAAAATACAATAAAGTAGAGGTGATTGGTCTTTGATAGCCGAGGAAGGAAGGGTTCTTCCTGTCTTGAAGATTGGGAAAGAAAAATTTTAATAGAGGTGATTGGCCTTTGATAGAGGAGGAAGGCTTCTATTTTGTACTGAAGATTGGGGAGGAGAAAACTCAATAAAGTTGAGGTGATTGGTCTTTGATAGACGAGAAAGGAAGGGTTTTATTTTGTCTTGAAGACTGGGGAGGAAAAAATTTCATAGAGGTGATTGACCTTTAATAGAGGAGGAAGGAAGGCTTCTATTTTGTCTTGAAGATCAGGGTGAAGAAAACTCAATAAAGTAGAGGTGATTGGTCTTTGATAGACGAGGAAGTAAGGGTTCTATTTTGTCTTGAAGAATGAGGAGAAGAAAATTCAATGAAGTTGATGTGATTGGTTTTTGATAGACGAGGAAGTAAGGGTTCTATTTGGTCTTGAAGATCAGGGAGAAGAAAAGTCAATAAAGTGGAGGTGATTGGTCTTTGATAGACAAGGAAGGGTTCTATTTTGTCTTGAAGATCAGGGAGAAGAAAACTCAATAAAGTGGAGGTGATTGGTCTTCGATAGACGAGGAAGGATTCTTGTCTTGAAGATTGCGGATGAGTTAAAGAATTAGAGGTAAGGGTTTTTTTGGAAAAAGGAAAGAAGGGTTCTTCTTGTCTTCAAGAATGAGGAGGAGAACTTAATAAATTAGGGGTGATGGGTTTTTGATTAATAAGGAAAGAAAGGATATTTTTTTCACGTGAAGATTTAAGAGGATAATTAATCAATTAATGGTGATGGGTTTTTTTATGAAAAAGGAAAGAAGGATTCATCTTGTCTTGAAGATTATGGGCAATTTCAGTACAATATCAGAGATGACGAGCACCCCCTCAACTAATCAACTGTGACATGAAAATTGGGTCAGAAAAGGTGGGAGAGAAGGGTTTTTGTCTTGAAGATTGAGGATGAGTTAAAGAATTAGAGGTTAGGGGTTTTCTTTTGAAAAAGGAAAGAAGGGTTCTTCTTGTCTTCAAGAATGAGGAGGAGAACTTAATAAATTAGGGGTGATGGGTTTTTTATTAAGAAGGAAAGAAAGGTTTTTTTTATTTGAAGATTAAAGAGGACAATTAATCAATTAACGGTGACGGATTTTTTTATGAAAAAGGAAATAAGGATTCTTCTTGTCTTGAATATTGTGGGCAATTTCAGTATAATATCAGAGATGAAGGGCGCCCTCCTTAAATAATCTCTGTCACAGAAAAATTGGGGTAGAAAAGTTGGGAGAAAAGGTTATTGTCTTGAAGATTGCGGATGAATTAATGAATTATAGGTTAGGGGCTTTTATGAAAAAGGAAAGAAGGGTTCTTGTCTTCAAGAATGAGGAGGAGAACTTAATAAATTAGGGGTGATGGGTTTTTGATTAATAAGGAAAGAAAGGATATTTTTTTCACGTGAAGACAATAGAGGACAATTAACATAAATGCATGTTGGATAATGAATTTAATTAGGGTGTTGTCTTTACTCTTCCTTATCAAAGAAATAAACACAGCATTTATGGAAAACATCTAACTTAGGAAAACATTCTCAAAGTGATGAAACTTGATTACGTGTACCCCCCTAATTAAATTCATGAATGTACCTTGTTCATGTATTAAAGGAAGAAAAAGTAGGCACGTTAAATTGGGGTAGAAAAATTAGGAAAGGTAGGATCTTTATGCCGTTTGGGATTTTATTTTATTGACGAGACATTAACATTCCGGGGGGATGCGTTTTTATGAAGAAGGGAAGAATGGGTGTCTTCATACCTCTTCCTTTTTCACGAAAGAAACACAATATTCATGGGGAAAGTTCAATTTTACATAAAAACATTCTCCAAAATATGAAACTTGATTGCTTCGACCCCCACATTAATTCATGGACGTACCTTACTCTTGTAATAAAGGAAGGAAAATATATGCAAGATAAGCTCATTTACTCTCTGTTCGATATGAGAAAGATTTTAAAGATACCATTTTTTTTCGGGGAAAAATCTGATACTGCAGGGGAGGAGGAAAAAAGGGTTCTTGTTCTAGATACTGGAAGATAAAAACCCACGACCCACTCTTCGAAATTATTTGGATTTTGCTTCTTCTTCTTCTTCTTCTTCTTCTTTTTCTTCTTCTTCTTCTTCGTCGTGATTCTCTCTCTGGGAAGGGGGGGAGATGTGGAGGAGGGGGGTGAGAGAGCTCTTAATCTTTAATGGGTCTCGTAATATCCTGGGGAGAAGGTCTGAATCTCTGCGGCGGTCGTGTTCGTTGGAATGGCGGCGAGATTTGAGGAGGGGGGAATGGCGGGGGCGTGGGGGAAGTGGGGGCTTCGCCGGGCCTTCGTGGCGGTTGTATTGTAGTAGCGGTGTGTCGGCGGCGGAGAGGGGGGGAGGCGGCGCCGCCGGGACGGGGAGGTGCTGGAACTGCGGGGCGCCGCCGCCGGCGGAGCCCTTCTTGGTCTGCGCCGCCTGTGCCAGCGTCCAGCCTGTTGACCCCTCTCTCGACTTCTTCCAGATCTTCAGCCTGTGAGCCTCTCTCTCTCTCTCTCTCTCTCTCTCTCTCTCTCTCTCTCTCTCTCTCTCTCTCTCTCTCTCTCTCTCTCTCTCTCTCTCTCTCTCTCTGCTTTCCTCTCATTCTCTCTCTCTCTCTCTCTCTGCTTTCCTCTCATTCTCTCTCTCTGCTTTCCTCTCATTCTCTCTCTCTCTCTCTCTCTCTCTCTCTCTCCCGCATCTCTTATCTCTCTCTCCCTCATCTCTCATCCCTCTCTCTACCATCTTTCGCTCATCGCGCATATCTATCTCTCTCTCTCTTTTCTATCTTTCTCTCCCTCATCTCTCATCCCTCTCTCCACCATCTTTCTTTCCCTCATCTCACATATCTATCTCTCTCTACAATCTTTCTCTCCCTCATCTCTCGACCCTCTCTCCACCATCTTTCTTTCCCTCATTTCACATATCTATCTCTCTCTGTGCTATGTTTCTCTCCCTCATCTCTCGTCCCTCTCTCCACCATCTTTCTTTCCCTCATTTCACATATCTATCTCTCTCTCTCTGCTATGTTTCTCTTCCTCATCTTTCTTCTCTCTCTATCTCTAATTCAAAAAGAAAAAAACTCTCCATCTCTACTCTCTCTCTCCCTAATCTCTTATGTCTATCTATCTCTAATTCAAAAAAGAACGACTATCTCTAACTCTACAATCTTTCTCTCCCTCATCTCTCATCTCTATCTATCTCTAATTCGAAAAGGAAGACTCTCTCAGTCTCTCTATCTCTACTATCTTTCTCTCCCTCATCTCTCATCTCTATCTATCTCTAATTCGAAAAGAAAGACTCTCTCAGTCTCTCTATCTCTACTATCTTTCTCTCCCTCATCTCTCATCTCTATCTATCTCTAATTCGAAAAGAAAGACTCTCTCTATATCTACTATCTTTCTCTCCCTCATCTCTTATATCTCTCTCTAATCTCTCTCTAAGCTCTCTCTCCCTCATCTCTCATCTCTCTCTCTAATCTCTTTCTCTCCCTCATCTCTCATCTCACTCTAATCTCTCTCTCCCTCATCCCTCATCTCTCTCTCTCTCTCGCATCTCTCATATCTCTATTATCTCTCATGTCTCATGTCTCTCTATCATCTCTCCTACCTCTCTCTACTCTTTCTCTCTCTCATCTCTCTATCGGATCTCTCATCTCTTTCTCCATCGCGTCTCTCATGTCTCTCTCTATCGCATCTCTCAAATCTCTCTCTACTCTCTCTTTCTCATCTATCATCTCTTTATCTCTGTGAGCCTCTCTCTCTCTATCTCTATCTTTAGATTCATGTCCTGATCATCTTTTGTGTGGGAGTTCAGTGAAAGGGAGTACGACGTAAGAGTGGGGGAATTGGAGCGCAAGTACAAAGACTGGCAGAAGATGTTACACCCCGACCTCGTACACACCAAATCTGAGGTCCCTCCCTGTCAGCCCAGACACTTCATCTCTCTCTCTCTCCTACATCTCAGTCTCTCACTCTTCTCTCTCTCTCTCTCTACATCTCAGTCTCTCACTCTTCTCTCTCTCTCTACATCTCAGTCTCTCACTCTTCTCTCTCTATCTACATCTCAGTCTCTCACTCTTCTCTCTCTATCTACATCTCAGTCTCTCACTCTTCTCTCTCTCTCTACATCTCAGTCTCTCACTCTTCTCTCTCTCTCTCTACATCTCAGTCTCTCACTCTTCTCTCTCTCTCTCTACATCTCAGTCTCTCACTCTTCTCTCTCTCTACATCTCAGTCTCTCACTCTTCTCTCTCTCTCTACATCTCAGTCTCTCACTCTTCTCTCTCTCTCTACATCTCAGTCTCTCACTCTTCTCTCTCTCTACATCTCAGTCTCTCACTCTTCTCGCTCTGTCTACATCTCAGTCTCTCACTCTTCTCTCTTTTTCCCATTCATCTTAGAGAGAGAAATGCTACGCCGCAGACCAGTCTGCCCGGGTCATCACCGCATTCTCCACTCTCTGCAAACCTCTCTCTAGGGCCATTTACATGGTACCCCTAAAACCCTTACAAAATCTTGAAATGCCTAAAATACACTTAAACCCTTAAATCATGATCTTTGTGGTGGAAAATCTCACAGCTGCAGCTGGAGGGATTGCAGGTGGAAGACGAAGGGACGATCACAGACCCAGATCTTCTTTCTGAGGTCGGTTGCAAAAAAAACTATATTTCATTTGTCTTTATGTATGTAAGTTTTTGAAAATTTATACGCAGGTCATGGAAATCAGGGAGGCGGTAGAAGAAGCAGAGGACTCTCAGACGTTGAACCAGATAAAATCAACGGTGGGTCCCACAGTGCGACAACATTGACAATCGTTGACCTTCTTGTTTGTCACGTGTTTGCGCAGTCCGAGGAGAAGATGGAGCTTTGGTCAACGTTCTTTGGAGGGGCTTTCAAGAACAGGCAGTTCAAAGACGCGGCAATGGCGATCCAGAGGATGACTTACTACCAGCGTGCGGTCGAAGAGATCATCAAGAAGCTTTGATCTAGGTCAAACGCCAGCTAATAATTCGTGGTCAACCGTCCTCGAGTCTGGATCTAAATTTGCTGATGTTTCTGTGAGCCCCTACTAAAGATTCGGTTCAAAATATTAATAAAGACTGGCAAATTACAAAAAAAATCATCCTCTTAAATAAATTCCTTCATGGTGAGCTAATCATGCTCCTAGATTTGTACACAGTACACTTCCAGTCTAATTGGGTTTAGATCAAGTAGTCGCTGAGAAATAAAGCATCACAGAGATTCATTCTTCTTCCCAAAAGGACAGATGAAAAGATTCTAATTTTGAACGGCCTGGAAGATGAGAAACTCAGCCCAGGAACCTTCTCTTCCTTGAGAAAGCCCGCTTCTTTTCCAGCACAGACTGAGCCAGATCATGCTTACCTTCCCTGTTCAGCCCGAAGAAGACAGTCCGGAAGTCGACCGTCGAAGGCGTAAACCCGGCCGTTGCCATCTCCTCTATCAGCCCGACCGCCTCCTCAGACCGGCCAGCCCGGCACAGCGCCGACATGAACGAGCTGTATGTCCGAAAATCCGGCGGAGGGCCCTCCTTCCCCATCTTCCTCAACAATTCCCAGGCTTCATTGACCTTGCCTGCACCAACATACCCATCGATGAGCACCGAGCAGGTGACGGTGGTCGACGGGCATCTCCCCTCCTCCATCGTCTTCATCAATTCGGCGGCCCTCTCCGGCCG